>NC_081346.1:57605957-57736843 GCF_029784015.1 Lycium ferocissimum | reverse complement strand
CTTTTGTTCTTCGGTTTTTGGAGATTCTGAAGGGAAAAAATTTTCCCTTTGGGAAAGGGAAAAGACGATTATCATAAGATTTTCAACAAGGATTAATAGCAAGGAGTCATATGAAGGTCATTAACTTTATAGAAATCTTGCATCGTAACTTTAGGATCTCTAGACTTGGCTCATCATCACATTCATGTCATAAACCCCATTTCCTCTCATGTAAGCTCTTTACTTCGCCACACACATATATATAGAGAAATCATAGGAAGATGGGAGGGTTCATACCATAGGATCATGCCTTAGAAAGAAAGTTTGAGCCTTACATACCTTTGTCGTTTACTATTCGGTTGCTTTTGCTCGTTCTTCTTTAAATGCTCGCGTCTTTACCTTCAAGAGAGGATTCGTACGCATTAGTTAGACAATCATGAGAGCGCACTTATTAAAGCTATAGAAAATTGGGCAGGTTTCCTTTGTTTATACTACTTCCCGCCATATTCTATATCAACCCTTAACATTCATACCCACGATTACAATACCATAACAAGAAGCATAATCCATTCGTGTTACCCATATTTAGAAATTTCATTCTCAATCCTCCATATTCATGACCAAAATTCACTTTCGTGTTCTTTCACATACAACACCTATTCCATGTTCTAAATATCATTTATAACGTATTTATAATCCTAACATATCCATTTTCATAATTCATTCCAACCTTCAATTCAACAATAGCACTAGTGTCACATTTATGACCCATTTCACATATCCTTTGTAATTCACGTGTTTCAACTTAATAATACCTTAGACATCGTGATAATACCATAAAACATACCTTAGATGATGGAGGAACAAGCCTTGGGTGATAATACACCTCTCTCTTCAAAACCCTATTTCACCCTTTCTTGGATTTCTTGGTTTAGATGACTTCAATGAGGTTTCCTTTACTTGATTCACCTAAATTCTTGTTGTTGATCCTTGTTTTTCCTTGGTTTTTCTTGTGGATGAAATGTGTGGAAGGTTCTAGAGGGTTTGAGAGAGATGGAGGAGTGTATGGAATGAAAGAAATGAAGTGGGAACTCATTTATATAATCAACCAAGTTCGACCCGTCGGGAGCGGTCGAGCGGTTCACGACCAGCCAGCTTCCTCCTCTCGTCGGGCAGCCTTCACGGACCCATCCACGGTCCGTGGAATATTATATGGGCCGTGGAAGTGGTCGTGGAACTCACCGCATCACCGAAGCCGTTCCCGTCGTTTCGTTTGATCTCCAATCCTTATGAAACCTTCGCACTTGTTTAACACTTCATTAGCAACCTTAGGGACATCATAACTCTTTTCCAAGACATCCTTAAGACATCATTAGTTCAATACTCGTAGTTTGCGTCCGACACTAACTTATAACTCGATTCCTTAACAACTTTCCTTCCTTGACTCGAATGTCTTTCAAATCTTATTTAGAATCATCAAATGCTAGTTTTTTTTTTTCTCATGGAAACATCGTATACTCCGTACTCCTCATTAGCCTGTCCCCTGTGCATCAACGGAAAATTTTCCGAGGTGTAACATTCCTAGTGATGAAAATGATTTTGATGACTAATTTGTCATCTTTCCACTCATAAAATTTGCACACATGGCCCATGGCCCACACACACACACATGGCTACATATGGCCATTTTCATGAATTCTTAGTTTCCAAATTTTCACTTTTGGCCTCAAATTTTCATGAAATGTCTAGCTTTCCATAATTCATCTTTTGGTCCCAAATTTTCCTTATTACAAATTTACCCTTAACATTCCATACCGATGAAAAGATGAATATGCAACTTATGCACTTTTAACAAAATCGAAAAAATTTACAACCTTATCCTTAACTTGTCGCAACTGACTTAGAATATTCCAACGTACCAAGTACGGGGTATAACATGGTAGTTGGCTAACTAACGATAATTCTTGTACTTATATCAAAAACATCTCAAAACTCTTCTTTAATAATCCATTTTCTTCGATTTACTCTTAAAGTTTCTGATCCTTAGTTCAGCTAATAGATTAGGGGTGAATCCAAAAGTTTGTCGAAAAATAACCAAGATTCTTAATCACGTGTCGAATTCAGATCTTTTCGTTCTTGCTTTTGTCTGTAACCTTCATTTGTCCCTTTTCCAATAGGAGCCATCATATTGCTTGCTCCACGAGGTTTCATTGTCACCCGATGGATCTAATCAAATGTGATATCCTTTGATCATTTCCTTTGGATTTCTCCTTTTTCTTTTAACCTTTGCCGACTATCTCTTAATAAGATTGTCTGATTTGTCAATCAAGCGAACCTCTTAATTCCTTAAATGTCCATCTCTTTTAATTATATCCTTAAATCCTTTTCTTATGATCTTGTCGTCACCTACTTCTGCGACTTCACCTTCCGTTGGCTTAGTTCCTTTATTTCACAAATTCCCTTATTTCTCTCGCTTAATTGGCAACTTTCTTATTTAGCTGCGACACTTTTCCTTGCTTGCTTCTCTAGTGATACTTTATATTCATATCATTCCATCTTCTTTCGAATGCTTTCGTCGTACTTCTTAATTCCTAACCATGTCATCATAGTTCCACCTATGGTATCGCCTGTATGGCTTGCAACAAGATTTTCCTTGCTAATGGCTTACTAGTCTCATTAATTACTTTACTTCGGATTACTCATCCAATGCGTCGAAAATACCATAGCTAAGGGATTTGTATTCGAATGAGATTCAATTCAACCATATACAACAATCCTCGGCACCATTCCTTATGTGCTTGCATATAATATTGTCTTGTCATCGTTGTTATTCCCTATCGCAAGATTATACTTGCAACATACTAATCCACTATTCAAATTATTTTCAAATCCTTGTTTGAATCTCTCCTCCCATTTCCTTCTCCTCTAATCTGAACATCATTACCAATAACTCATAATCCGGAGTCTAAAATAAAATCTTGCCTAATCATCACTTCCTTTCAATACAAGGGTGCTTCCCCCTTTGAGTCCTTGGCTCTCCTATACCAGGGGCTAATTGAGACTTAACTAGCTTCCATTACTCTTCAAATATTTATTGTCATCTCCGCACCATTTTACTAGCCATTCTATCAGGACGATCATTCATATGGTCCTGTAATACATACTCTCGCAATGCAATGTAAACGGTGACTTACGATTTCACCGCGCTGCAGGATAGTTTCAAACCTCGGTCGTAGTACCGTCGTGCTATCCATAAGCATACCGTTCTTTCTTTTTCTTTTGACGATCATTGAGATTCTTATAAGTATTTCTCTTTTAAAACTCTCCTCCCTTCCAACGCCGCGATTTTTCTTTAGTAATCCCGTCTGTTCCGATACTTATCCTTGATCACTTGTAGGCATTTTCACTTCCTTCATTACCTTTTCGGGGTGCTTCTGTTGCATATTTACTTGTAACAAAAAAAAATTCCTCTGGTATGAGCGATTCGAACCATAGCCCGGGACACAACGTATTATATTTGACAAAAAATTATTTCTTTCAACTTACTCAACCTCCATTATCTTGTCATGCCTCCTTTCCCCTGTCTGTTTCATAATATGCATGAATTTAGTCCAATTTCACTTTTCCTTTCGCACACCCTTACTATATTAGTTCCTTTCGAATTTTGACTCCTTCAAGATGGTACATTTCTTTCTTCCGTACTTGGAATCATTCTAATTTGTCTAATAATGTTGTCATATACCAGTAACATTCGAGTATTGATTGTCTATGGTAGTCAATTGGCCGAGCCTAGCAATCCTTCAACTCCTCTGGTCCATGTAATGTCAGAGTCACCCTCATCGCATGGTCTGACTTATTTCTCTTTTGCTAATTAAATTCTTGTATCAAGTCAAATATCCACATATTTTGGACACAATTCAAATCACTTCCTTCTTTTATGCCGTAGAATAGTGCATTACATTCATTCATACGTATATACCATTATGGGTCTAGACCGAAAAAAAATTTGCGCAGGGGTCCGCCTTTCTTCCGCGATGCGGACGAAAAGCGAGAAGCCCTGAAGCCTTCCGCTTTCCTTCCGCGATGCGGACGGAAAGCGCAATGCCCTGAAGATTTCTCGCGAGCTACCGTTTTTCTTTTCGCAAACGTTTCCGAGGTCGATTTTTGAATTTAAGGGTCCGATTCTTGGCCTCGAGTAACACAAGATCATAACCTCTCGAATAGTTTATGGAATTCATATCGAGTCCAAAGGATTAATCGATGACGATGAGTAAAATAGTATTTCAAGAATCAATCAAATGGCAAGACATTAAGATTCGAAATACAAGGCATGGGAATAGACTGAATTTGTTATAGAGTGCTCATGTTCATGTTCTAGCCGGGTTCACGCCAAAGAAGGGAGGGAACGAACACCTCACATACCTTACAACCAAGTTTATCCATCGCCAGAGCCTATATGTATCGAGGACTATATCATTAATCATACTTTCATCACCTTTTCATCAACTTATAAACACTCTTAGACGTCCTTTTCTTTCTTTCTTCGTTCATTTCTTACTCCCCTTTTCGATACTATAGCTTGCTCATCCGTGTGTTTATTTCTCGTATTGTCATCTTGAAGGTTCTCTTAGATTTCCATTGCTCTTAAAGGGGCTCCTTTCCCGTTTGCCACTTAACAATATCTACTTAGAAGTTTTGTAGATCATTCCACAAGGAGTACAAACCCATCTTAATCTCGTATATATATTTATATATACTTCTGAATGGAACTTTCCCGTACTTGTTAACTTCCTTCCCATATCAATATCTCTTTGTTACCACTCACTAGCCAATCTAATCTATAAATCGTAATACCGCATTTGAGTTCCCGATGTCAACTTCCTTTATGTTTCCAATAGGTCCCATAACTGTTCCTTCAATGAACGGCTAATGGTCACATTTTCATTTTACTATTTCTTTATTGACACGCAAACAATTCAATTTGAATAAAATTTCGGAGAGTTTCCTCTATAATTCATACTTCTCATTCCCCGTACACAAAATTTTTCCGTAAAAACACATCCAATGCTCTGTGAGCAATCACAAATACCATAATATCTTGCTCAAGTTCTTATATCAATATCTATCCATGTTAATGAAACAGGAAACATACCTTTCAATTGAATGACTTCAATTCGAGGCAATTTCCTCGTAGTGACATAATCAACAGCTTATCCGTGATCAAAGCATTCGGCTAGAATCGGATGTCATATCCTATGATTTAGCTCTATGGCACGATCTAAGATAAGAAATAAAGGTCAATAGTTCCTAAATGCCCGATAGCCTCTTGTTTATAAGTGTGGCGCGCTTCACACCCATAAACAAGACTCTCCGGATACGACTTTGCGTACAACCCCCCGGAACGAATCCGCCGATACCAATTTGTCACACCCCAATCGTGATAGGGCATGATGGGCACCCGACCCTTACTTAGAGTCGACCGAACCCACTGGCTCTCGTTCTGCTCATAGTCTCATTGGGCCCTTAAATCATGGAATGAAATGCATGATGAAAGTTTTTTTCGAAAACATTCTTTCCGTCTTTATCAAATCAAGTAAGATCCGCGATCATATTATAAATCTGCAAAGTAATGCATAATAATACATCACGCTTGCGAGCCGCTTGCAAAACCGACATACTATATACGTGACTCGTCTCGTCCGCAAAGTCTCTAACATAAATCATTATACCATGACATGGGTACTCTGACTCGGCAACACTCCGGAAAGAAATGGAGCTCGCCAATCCGGCTGGAACATCTTCTAGCAATATCTTCTACTCATCCGCATACACCTGCGTGGCATGAAACGCAGCGTCCACAAGAAGGGACGTCAGTACGAATAATGTACGAGTATGTAAGGTATGAATAATATCATAATATAGATATAAAAAGTAAATAATGAGTAAGAGAGATAACCTCAACATCCGGATGCTCATAAGGCGGATGTCATGCATGCTTAGCCTTTTTAAAAAAACATTTCATACATATACATATAATGCCCGTCCATATAAAGGCTAGGTGTGAGAAAGTAACATGCCCGGCCATGAAGGCTCGGTGTGATATATAAGTAGTATCATGCCCGTCATTTAAGGCTCGGTGTTATCATCGTTAGCCCGCGTCCGGGGCCATATCATAACATGCCCACCGGCAGTAAAGGTGTGCACATCTACGTGCCTGCCCCCGCCGACTATAGCGCGGCACGGTGTGAGAAAATACATGCACATATATATATATATATATATATATATATATATATATATATATATATATATATATAAAGCATGCATAAGAGCCCAATAAAAAGACAATCGTATCGGAGTGACGTAAGGTCGGTAACCTCCGATTAGATTATGGAATAATTATCGTCGCTTTGTCTCACCTTGAAGGAACAATTTATTTAAGGTGAGACTATCAATGGAGAAAAGAACTAAGAGAAAGCATAGAATAAGACCATAAATCTCATAGGGCATCAATCCATGTACTTTTGGAATCTTAAAAGAAATAGTCATCATCCATGAACAAAATTGAGACATCAAGAAATAGTTCAACGTTCTCATATCGTCATCGAAAACATAAACTTGAAACCTTTAAACATGTAATCATTCTCATCATATTCATCATAATAACATTATCATCTTTGACATCATCATTGTTATTGAAAAACATTCCCATCGTTGTCGTCATAAGGGCTCACATAATCACAACCTTGGGTTTGGAAGATACGAATATTTTGGAAAACATTTATGGATTATCAGGAAGGAAATCATGCCTCGGAATCTTTGACTTCTTAACTTTAGATAACAAGGAAAATAGGGAAACATTTATGAAATCCTAACCTAGAGATCATGCCTTTGAAAGAAAGGGGCGAGCCTTAACATACCTGGAAGATACTTCTCGATTTCCAACTTATTTCCCGTCTTGCAACTCGCTTAAGAATTATTCGTAGCCTCGTAATCTACATATAGAACCATTCATAATATCGTTAGAATCATCGTCATACGCTCGTCTTAAACACTTAATGAAAGCCCTTTTTAAATTCCGTCGAAATTTAAAAGATTTCCCCGTTTATGTGCCTAGCCCGAAATTCCAATTCAACAACCAACAACATCAACAACAATACCAATAGTAATAACATCATTTCTAACACCACATATGCCATAAAACAGCCCACACACTGTTTTCTAAATTTTTCAACTAACCAACTTGGGATACGACTAATTAATAACTTTATTTCCGTAAGGAAGTCGAAATTAATACTAACAACATCAATAATAACATCCCCAACATCCTACAAGATACTTATATGTATTTTCATCCAAATTTCTCTTCAACCCTCAATCCATAAATCAACAACATCAACACAATAAACCATAACCTCTATTCTTGAAATTATTCCTTAATTCATATTGATAGAGAAAGAGATTCAACAATTCATACCTTATTTTTATGAAGGTAGCATCATTTTCTTGTCCCCAAGATAACTCCAACACCAAACTAAATTATAATCGCGTCTACGCATTGCCCGGACCTCGATTGATATTCCGTAGCTTGAAATTTTGCTCAAAATCTTCAATTTTTGTGATGTATATTTGCTCCCTTGTTGCTGAATTTTTTGGAAAATTTTGGAAGTTTTTGGATGAAAAAGTGAGGTTTTAACCCTTTATATAGGGGCTGAGGCGGCATCACTGTAGCTACAGTGCTGTAGCGGTTTCGTTTCTGCTTCATCAGCTCAGTTTGTAACGTCTATAATTCTCTACTCCGATGTCCTATCGACGAACGGTTTGTTGCATTACAAACTAGACTCGACGAGCTTCATTTTAGGCTTTGGTTTCACCTTAAAACTCCATATATACTAGGAGATATGCGCCTCCAAAGTTGACTAAAAATCCGTCCAAAGATTTCTCAAATTTTCGTCGAACTTATTTCTCTTCAAGTTATTCGACCTCGAAATATTCTGAAACTCTCCATACATGATATTTATCAACTATTATACTAATAATGGCCATGTTCTCTGGTTCCAAAATACTCTTTTCCCGATTACGACTTACGAGATCGTAATTCACCATTTTTCTTCGTTGTTACGTACTTTCCACGGCTTGTGCCTTTCAAAACATCATGGGACGTCTCCGACACTCCATTACTATGGTGAGGTACATGTCATACTCATGTTCGAAAATGCGGGGTATAACAAATTAATTATTGGTCATCGGAGATTTTGACTTGCTGATTCACCAAGTACGAGGCGAATGGGCCACCAAGAATGAAAAGATCTTACCATATGTGAACCTCGCACAGAGATTATGCAAGAAGTTCGGAAAGATTGAGTTTCAACATAAGCCAAGGGCTCGTAAATGAATTTGCTGATGCACTGGCCACAATAGCATCAATGATCCGGCATCCTGAAAGCAGTCATATCGACCCGCTAATGATAAGTTTGAAAGAAGAACACGCTCACTGTTGCCTTGTGGAAGCTTAGCCAAATGGCAAGCCATAGTACAGCGACATCAAAATGTATCTAGAAAGACGGGAATACCCCAAAGGCACAAATAGACAAAAGAAGACCATCCGAAGAATGGCAAACGGTTTCTTCCTAAATAAATAAGTGCTATACAAACGGACGTCGAATTTGGGTCTGCTCAGATGTGTAGATGCCGGCGAAGAGACCAAACTTCTAGAAGAAGTACATGTGGACCCCACATGAACGGATTCGTACTAGCAAAGAAGATTCTATGAGCTGGATATTATTGGATGACTATGGAGAGTGACTGCTGCAAGTATGTGCAAAGGGGCCATCAATGCTAGATCCACGGTGATCAGATCAAAGTCCCTCCAAGTGAGCTTAACGCTATGAGCTCACCATGGCCTTTCATCACTTGGGACATGGATGTTATTGGACCCATTGAACCCACAGCCTCGAATGGCCACCGGTTTATTTTGGGTTGCCACTGACTATTTCACCAAGTGGGTGAAAGGAACATCTCACAAATTAGTAACAAAGAAAGTGGTGGCAGACTTTATGTGAAACCACATCATATGTAGATGTGTGCCCGAGTCCATCATAACAGATAATGGAGCAAATCTGAATAACCACCTGATGAAGGATATCTGTGAGCAATTCAAGATCACCCATCAAAATTCGACAGCTTACCAATCGCAAATAAACAGAGCTGTAGAAGCAGCCAACAAGAATATCAAGAGGATATTAAGGAAAATGATTGATAACCACAAGGGTTAGCACGAGCAATTGCCTTATGCTCTACTAGGATACCGTACTACGGCCAGGACTTCAACAGGAGCAACTCCATACCTACTGGTCTATGGAACTGAAGCAGTCATACCCACCGAAGTTGAGATACCTTCCTTGAGAATCATTCAGGAAGCGAAATTGGAGAATACCGAATAGGTCCAAGCTCGATATGAACAACTAGCTTTAATTGATGAGAAACGGATGGTTACTGTCTGTCACGATCAATTGTACCAGCAAAGGATGGCAAGAGCTTTCAATAAGCGAGTTAGAACCAGATTCTTTCAAATCGGGCAACTAGTGCTCAAAAGGATTTTTCCACATCAAGAGGAATATAAGGGAAAGTTTACTCCCAACTGGCAAGGGCCTTACGTAATCCGCAAAGTACTCTCCGTAGGAGCGGTAGTATTGGCAGAAATGGACGGCCAAGAGTGGCCGAAACCAATCAACTCAGATGCAATCAAGCGCTACTATGCATGAAGAAGGAGCTTATTAGTTGTAATAGTACTCTCTGCTTGTAATCATTATTCTATTTGCTTGTATTAGTTGCTTTCTTTTTCTTGTAACCATTTTGTAATAGATAGGCTAAACAAAACATCTTTTGTTATATGAACTACGCAATGACCTGATTTCCCCACAGTGGGATACGTAAGCAGTCCATTTGGGACCCGATCATTTTATTAGTAAAACCCAAAAGTTCATTATTTTATTTCTGAACTACGTTCGACCTAAATTTCGGCTGCGACAGGATACCTAGGCATTCTTTGAGCTCAGTCGCGTCAAAAGAAAAAACCAAGAAACCCATAGGGAGCCTCAGAGATAGGACTTCACAAAGAAGCAGGGACTGCTGCACGCCCAACTAGGGCAGAACTTTTGAGAGGATTTCAAAAATTCACGCTGTCAAGCCACTACAAAAAATTCAACTAACCCAGGACTCTAAACTGGGGCTGAAGTTTTAAGAAGGCCTCAAAATTTCCCGGAAGATTCGGCATAAGAATTTATAGATCGAAATTTAAACTGGGGCAAAATTTTTGAGAAAAGGTCTCAAAAATCCCGCATAAAGAAGCAAAAACCCCAGTCACGAAAGAAAGGGTCTCCCTCATTCAAAGCGCATGTCATGACAATTAAAAAATGCTTTTATTTTCCCACAAAGTAGACACCCTTATAGTAGCATTACAAATAATAATTTTTTCGCATAATGAAAATAGGGTTTATCTTTCAAATACGGGAGCTAAAGGGGTTTTGGGTCCAGAAAGCCGGAGATGTGATAGCGCTGGCAACACGGATCAACTTAAAATAGGAGAAAACTAACCCATTTCTGATACAGGTCCCTAGGACATCAGAAGACGATTCTTTTTCTAACCTTGCTTCATGTGCAGGAAACCTTTCACTAAAGAAGGTCCAGACCGCTGCTGAGACTCGGCTTCCGGAATATATATCTAGCCATAAAGATCAAAGGCCATAAGGTCAAAATATCTAGCTGCAAGGGCTATAAAATGGTGGAAAGACCCCAAGAGAAAAATATTAAGCCACAACAGCTACAAAATGATGGAAGTTTCCACAATGGAAAATGTTTGGCCAGAAGGGTCATAATAAAACAATACGGCATATCCGACCAAGAGGGTCACAACCGGAACAAAGGACGAAAGAAAGATGATTCAGCTGAAGGAGCTATATCTGTCATTCGCATCACATCATACAGACTGCCAAGAGAGCCATTGCATGTTTATTTTCTGCTACTGAGAGGGCCATTCATACAAACTATCGAGAGGGCCATTGCATATTTATTTTTCTGCTGCCGAGAGGGCCATTCATACAAACTGTCGAGAGGGCCATTCATACAAACTGCCAAGAGGTCCATTGCATGTTTATTTACAAACTGCCAAGAAGGCCATTCATACAAACTGCCAAGAGGGCCATTGCATGTTTATTTTCCTGCTACCAAGAGGGTCATTCATACAAACAGCCAAGAGGGCCATTGCACGTTTATTTTTCGGCTGCCGAGAGGGCCATTCATACAAACTGCCGAGAGGGCCATTCATACAAACTGCCGAGAGGGCCATTACACGTTTATTTTCCTGCTGCCGAGAGGGCCATTCATACAAACTTCCAAGAGGTCCATTCATACAAACATGCCAAGACGACCATTTATTTAAATATCCAAGAAGACCATTCATGCAGTCATGCCAAGAGGGCATTTTATTTCAATTGCCAAAAAGTCCTGGCATATAAATTGTGGGATATAACAAGACATCAAAGCGATGTAAAACCGGTCATGAGACCGCAGTATTTGCTCAGAAGACAAGACGGTATAAATCTGGTCACAAGACAGCGGTATTCTTCATTTGAAGCCAATGTTACTCAGCAGATGAAAGCAGATTTTTAGCCGCCAGTCAGAGCAGGTTGATCAAATCAAATCCAAACAGATTGCGGAGCAAACGTCAAACTTTTTCTTACGTAAGAGATAGGGGCCCATGAGAGTCAAGCTCTCCGGCCAGGACTTGGAAGATCACTCCCCATGCTCAGCCACACAGAACTGCTTATTTGCTTACGTACTTGGTTTGTTTTTTATTATTTTACAACCGGTCGGACACACACCGGAACACACAAAGGCCCTCCCGTATAAGGGATATTCCTTGTCCTCCAATTGAGTCAAACTACAAGTGACTTGATTCTCAAGAACAGTGATATGTAGGCAGACTCAATGCCAGAGAGTATGTCACACTCTCACCAATCACACTGGACTTCCCAGCTTGACTTGGACTAGAAAATCTGAGAATTTGCTTTAATTTGCATTTAGAAGTCATAATCATGTCGAACTACAAATGGCCTGAATTCTCATGAAACCTGAGATATGTAGGAAACCGAGAAACCAGGGTTCGGCCATATATTTTGAAAAGTGCATAAAAATAAGGGGCAATATGACTTGGGTCAGTCAAAAATCAGGGTTAGTCAAATTTTGTTGCTCGGGAATGGTCCCGCTATCCCCGAACACTGAAAGGGCAGTTGTTGACACCTAATTTTTTTATCTCCCATAATTTATTTTAATTGCTCAAAGTACTTGAATATTAAATGGGGTAATATATGTTTTCTTTTAGAAAATCAGGATGATTTTATAAACTATGCAAATAATGTCTTACCTTTATTGTTGGGTAAAGTAATTTCTATAATAAATCATTTGAAAATTATTTCACAGCAATTAATGATTGATTTCACTAATTTCAACCAGAAAATAGTGTAAAATAGCTATTTATTTAATTGTGCAATTATCAGAAATTAATCAGCAAAAATTTACAACATTTTTATCCAAGGAAATTGATTGATTGAGGTAAATAATCATTTTTACCCCCAAAATTTTATTTCTGCATACTCCATTTATGTGGACAATTCTCAAATTAATTATAATTGATTTAGATGAATTAATTATGATTATATTTGTAAATTTCCTATTATATGTTTAATTACGGCTACAATTGAAATAATCAATTAGTTAGCCAAATGGGGCCACAATTGAAAATAGCAAATTTATGCTTTAGTTAAGTTAAGGCGATCCCTGTAAATTTAATATTTTTTGTGAAAATCATTCATGTTTTTAAATTAATTGGTTGTTTAGTTTCAATTTAATAGCAAATCAATCTCTTAAATTGTATTCTTTTTTTTTTATGTACCCACTAATTCTTTCCTTTTTGTTCTGTTGCGTTAGTATATATACATATATATATATATATATATATATATATATATATATATATATATATATATATATATATATATAAAGGACCGAGTCCCCATTTCAAACAGTCCCGGCCTAACAAGGGCCCAAGTCGCAAATAAGAGAAAGGGGACAAAGCCCCTTTGCCATTTTTAACACCCAAACGACCCTTTAGGCGCCTCTCTTCCCTCCCCCGGTCCCAAACCCTAGCACCCCCCCCCCCCCCCCCCTTCTTCTCTTTCTCTCTCTAGCGTCATCAGTGCCATTTTTGGCAAAATTGCAGATGTACGGTGCTTTTCCAGGTCTGGTGTAGCCGGATCGAGCAAAGCATTAAATGCTTCCACTCGTTTTCTCCTAAATCCACCCAAACACGATATTATCCCTCTATTTTCTTCACCTTTTTTGCATTTCAACGGTAATATATTTCCAGGTCTCTATTTTTTTTTGGTTGCTTGTGATTTGAATGGATGAATCTCATTGGTTCAAGAAGAACTGAATGGATCGATCATTTGAGGGGAAAATCCGACCCTCCATGCTTTATTTTACTTGAGTTGTGGCCATTGAGGCCTGAATTGAAACTTGGTTTGCAAAATTCGTACCTTGTCCCACGTCGGCGAAAATTGGGATTTTCACTTCAATTTAGGGTTATAAATAGAACCCTTAGATTACATTGTCGAACAAGCTTGAATGCCCTTGATTGAGTATTCTGATATATTCACTCGAGTTACTCGAAATACCTAAATTTTAGAACATTTTAGCTTTAGAATTTTAAGAGTTTGAGTTAGTTAATATTAAAAGTTTTATTTGTTGTTCTTGTGTGGATCTGTGGTTGGTTTTGATCGGGGAAACAAGCTCTCCAAGTCCAATTCTCCACCAGGCTGCACTGAAAATATGAAATACTCTATTCCTTTTTATATTTTTGCTTAATTTTTGCTTTATCATGCCCATCTTTAGATTAGTTCAGTTAGGTGCTTATTATTTAGGCTTTGTTTAGTTTAGTGACCATGCTTAGTCTAGTTTAACCTTATTAGTTGCTTAGCATAGCATTCATGGCTTGACTAGGATAGTTATCATGATTCAGTTAAGCTTCGGTTTGTTTATCTTGTTCTAAGTATGATGTTAATTTCTTATTTAGTCTAGTGGACATATTAGTGAAAGGCCAATCTCCTGCTGCTGTGTTAAGGCTTGGTAGCCACTATATTTGAAAGCAGTGTTGATTTCTCTTTCTCTGTCTGGTTTATTTGCTATATGTCTAAATGTAGGGTCAGCCCTCTCCCATCTTCCATACTCATCTTGTTTGTTGTCATTACAGTGTGCATATCCTATTTTGTGTGCCCAGTTTGGTATCTTCATGTGAGATGGGAAGTGTATATCCTATTCTTCTGTTTAACTCATGATTGCTTCTGTGTGTAGTCTGATGCTACCTTCCTACCTATTTGTTTGGTTTGACCATTGTTATATCTAATGCTTGCTTCCTAGTTAATTATCCAGCCATCCTGATTAGACTGCAATACTGGACCCTGCTACTTCATTAACCCAACCTTGTATGTTTGTCTAAAATTGTTGGATTCATTGGGTCTGCAATCCATTATGTTGATTAGTTCCTTGGGTTTTGTGTAGTTGACTCACTACATTTGGTTGTATGGGTGACTTATAGGCCAATTAGTTAGCCCATCATGCTTGGCCATAAGATTGCTCTATTTGTTTGTCCATATTATCATGCCTAATCCAAACATATATTGTTTGGATGCAATTTGGGTACTTTGTTGAGTTATGTATGCTACTATGGAACTTTAATATATTTTGTCTAAGATGGATACAAATTTGTGCACCATAAAGTGATTTCCATTTGATTCTGCCTAGGAATAGACACTATAGTGTACTTAGTATAAAAGGTTGTGTATCTCCAAAAGTGCTAGCCTCCCTTGTAGGATCCTGAACATGCCTAGATATTACAAGTTCATGTATAAGAGTTCTTTTATGCCTCTATGTACTTCATGTCTGCCTAAGTCTAAAGTGTATACATGTGTGAATTGTAAGTATACCCTGGTCAAGTACCTTAGTGAGGAGGTTAGTTTGGTCATTATAGATAAAGTTTGAACCCTCCCCGATGTTAGCCATGCCTGGGTTCCTAGAAATCCCTTGAAACTTGTGCAACATCGGATGACAAGGGCAAGACCTTTCTATTATTGACCCTCCATGCATCCTCATAAAGGTGTATACCACTGTATACTGCAGTATACACTGCATGTATGCCTGCTATTAGCCCTCTTGGACTCTCAACATTTGATGATCATTTGATTGTTGGGACCAAAGTCCATTGTTGTTAACACTCTGATTTACTTGGTGTATATTGTTATGTATATAAGTTATTAATTTGACTTTCTTTCTTTTTTTTTGTTTTTTGAAAAAAAATCTCTCGCTACATTTCCGGGTCTTTCTCTTCCATACCGGAATTGGGCTTTGGCCCAATTTCAAAGCTGATCATGGCTGAGTACACATATGTAAGGGAAGCTAATATTCGAAGGCCCAGCTATGGGTGAAAATAGCACTAATGGGGTGGGTAGCCCATTAGTAATTGAAATTCTTCCTCTTTCTTCATCTTATTTGTTGTGTGATTTTTTGTAAAATTAAACCTTTATATTAGTGAAGCCTTATGAGATGTAGAACTAGGATCACCACCTAGTTAATTAAGTAATCAAGATAAAAATAAGTCTTAATCCATCAACTTTGGTTTTCAAATATTGGCCTCTTTTGAACATGAACATTTTGCTAAGCATAACGAATTTGGGATAAGGGCAATAAAGTGATTTTTTCAAACTAAAACTTGTGTTGAAATTGCGTAAGAGTTTTGTACAAAGGGGATCATTTGGGAAACTGAAAACAACAATGTAGATTTTAGACGGAACAAAACAACTTGTTTGTAACAACCCTTTGAGACAAAAGAGCATGTTTGCAGAACTGAATATTTGGGCCTGGAAGTCCACACAAAAAACTGGACCAAAATCAATTATTTTTATTTTTTGAAAGAGGCACGTTTTTTGGGTTGCATTTTTTTGGAAAAACTGGGCACATTTTTTAATCTATTAGACCTGATGAACTTGGGCTAAAAAACTGGATTCTTATCTTTGGACTGAAGCTGGAAAATTGGACTTTACATGGAAAAATGACATTTTTTTCAAGGCCAGCCTCTTGGGCTAAATATTGTGACATTTTGTGGACTAAATTGCTCGGACTGAAGATAGACTTTGGGCCTGATTTGAGGTTGGATGGATCTAGTTATGAGGACTATGGTTGGACTTATTAAGCTTCACTTAAAATGGACTTATACTAAAGTGAGAGGGGGGTTAAGTTTTTTTTCGATATTTAAAAATTTAAAAGAACTTAGTAAACTATATAGCGTGGTTTTAGTGTGGTTTTTATTAAAAGTTTAAACAATCCTACTCGGTAGGTCCTCACTCCTAGATGTTCTCTTATCATGTAGTGATATTTCTAAGTTCCTGCTTATCTCCCAAATTTTACTTTTTTTTTTTTTTTTTTAAATAATATGGACTCTGTCCAGTTATGAATCTTGTTTCACTGTTCATCTCTTTTCCTTAACCTTTGTTCTTAATAACCTTCTTCTTTAACCACACCCCGGTCATGGCCAACAGTTAGTCCTTCATCAATTTTGGACATTTTAAAGGCCTTTTAGCACCTAGGAATTTACAGGTTAATCCATCGAGTTTATTAAGAAGTTAAGAGAATAACCATATAATAAGAGTAACAGATTCATAATAACAAGCAATTACTTAAAACATAGTATAAACATGAACATAATGTACATAATAGGGAGAATCGTACAGAAACATAGTTAATAAAACTTACATGACTCGAAGATGGAGGGAGGTTTCCCTATCGGGGAACCCCAAAAACTACTTCACACTAGGAGAAAAGTATAGGAAACTTAATACTATTTTACAATAGAAGTTGGACTGGAAAAGGGATTAAGGCATTTGATGAAAGAGAAGGGGAATATGTTTTTTCTAGAGAGATGTTGGTGATGCTCTTCTTGATGATGTCTTTGCTTCTCCACAAATGCTCTTATTTATAGGCGTCTGGCGCACTTCAACTTCGGATTTCAAAATATGAAAGAAACTTTTGAGTTCAGCCAGGTGCTCTTTGGGCCCCATCGTCACGTGAAACTTTTCCAAAAGAAGCTTTATTTTCTTGTCTGTTTGCTGATCTGTCCATTTAGTGTGGCTACTTTATTAAAGTTACTTTAATAAAGTCTCTTTTCGAAAATGTCTTCTTGAATCCAAACACATATATATTTATGTGTCTAGATTATGCAGTGTTATAGAAACAAAACTCATCCCTGAATCGTCGTTGTTTAGATCTTGCGAATCTTGAAATGCACTGTTCTGAAAATTCACCATATTTCCTTCATCTGAACTATGAACTGGTGACATCCCTGGACTTAAAGATAATGCTGGACTAGGATTTCTTACTATATGTTTGTCTTGTCCTTTTCTTACTATATGTTTGTCTTGTCCTTCCTTTGTCTGAAAAAACCTTTCCAATGTCTCTTTAACTATATTCTTTATTTTGTCATTCTTTTTCTTTTTGGCAAGTATGCTTTTCTTTGTAGAAGTAGCTCCTTGCATTAGTGTCGTTGGTAGTCTTTGTCTTATCTGGAGAGATAAACATCCCTCATCTTCACTTTTTGGCAAAGTGACAGCCATCAACGGATTTGATGAGTCTTTACCGGCTACCGTTTGAACCAGACTAGCTGTATCTTTATCCGATACAATGGATCTATAAGCATTCATTAGGGAATGCACACCCGTCTCATCCATTTTTGTCTGAGATGGAAAACTCTAGGATAGTGCTAACTCGAACCTAACTGCTTGTAGTCTTTGTTCTAACATCCTTGCTTGTTCCAAGAGTTTCATTTTTTCTTGGATGAGTGTCTCTTTTTGCTGGTTAACTCTTTTGACGGTCTCAGTCATAGTAGAACAGTGATCGCAAAACATCACCTTGTCTGTGTCTTTTTGTATATTACACTGAGGGATTTTGTCTGGATTTTGTTTGAGGGCTAGAGAAATATAGTAGTTTGGACCCAACATTCCTCTAGCATAATCTAATGCCTCAGTAAAATCATTAAATCCTTTAAAAAGAAGTTTTCTTATGTCTTTAATGGAGTCTAAGACTTCTATCCATCTGAGTGGTGTAAACCACACTTTTACAAAAACTCATTTCATTTTGTTTTAATTGTTTTTGTATTTGTATATGTGTATATTTTTCCTGTAGTATATCTGCTATATGTTGTATTTTATGCCCTATTAACCATTTTAGATTAGGGTTTTGTACTACTCTGTCTCTTCTATTCCATCTGTCTTCTATTTCTCGTCCTAAAGCTCCTGGTAATTTATTAAATAATTTTTTACCTAAATCTTGGTCGAAAGAATTTTCGCTAATAGTACAATAGTAAAAATAATCATTCAAAAACTTCTTAATATGAAACCAACTACTTATACTTAATTGTTCTAGTTTTATTACTGCATTTCTTTGTAATACTAGTAATCCACTATTTGGGTCTTCTCCTGTAATTAAAGTATATATTTTGTTAGTAAAGATAATGCTGGACTAGGATTTCATACTATATGTTTGTCTTGTCTAGGGCTGGGCATTCGGTATTCGGTTCAATATTTTTAAAGTTCGGGTTTGGTAATTCGGTATTCGGTAATTGAAAGTATATACCAAATACAAAATTTTCAAACTTCGGTTCGGTAATTCGGGAATAGGTAAATTAAATTTCGATATGGTATTCGGTAATATATAGCACAATGTACAAAATTGGCTACTGAAACAAATTTAAGCAGACATTAGATAATGGTTGAAGGGAATGTTCTCTACAGCTCATTCCCATCATCATAAAATTATTTTACCTTATCATAAAGCAAATGTTCTCTAGAGCTCCTCTTGCTACAATAAATTGAAGACACAATTCACAACGCTGCAGGTACTTAAGAAAGGATATGATGCCAATGGCTCAACCCAAGATCAACCGAAAGTAGCAAAGAAGGCACATTAGCATTTATAATACACTGTTTAAAATTTATAATTTACTCATATTTTTGTTTTAATTAGAATCATTTAAATGAAAAGTAAAATGTCAAATATTTAAGTCAAAAGCTAACAATGGAGTTAAAACAAGAAATATGAGACAATGGCTGACCTTCCTTTATTTTCTCCACAGAAGCTTGGGGATTAGAATGCAACAAAATTAAAGAAAAAGAGACTTGGAGCCGAGGTGATAGGGATTACAGATTAGGGATTTTTTGTGTGTGGGTCGAAATTGAAGAACTAATGGGTATTGAAGAAAAAAAGACTTTGAAGTTGGAGCTGAGGTGAAGTAGAACTGATGGCCGTGAAAGTGGTGAGACTGGTGGATGGTTGGAGATGAGGAGAATTAACAGAGAAGGAGACTGGTGGATGGTGGGGGGTTTTTAGGAATTGGATTTAGTGTGAAGTGATTAAGTGAACTGATGGCATGGGCGATGGGTAATGGGTATAGATTTAAGACTTTTACTCCTGTAGTCTATTGGGTTTGGGCTGGACTAGAAATTTATTTACAATGGGCCTTTAGCCCTTTACTCCTCTAGGCCTTATTGGTATTAATTTCGGTATTCGGTATTTACCGAATACCGAACGGTATAATTGTAAATACCGAATACCGAAACCGAAATATTAAATTTTATATTTCAGTCCCGAATACCGAACCGAAAACCGAATTACCGAAATACCAAAATAGCCGGTTCGGTTCGGTAATTCGGTTTTCGGTACTTTATGCCCAGCCCTAGTCTTGTCCTTCCTTTGTCTGAAAAAACCTTTCCAATGTCTCTTTAACTATATTCTCTATTTTGTCATTCTTTTTCTTTTTGGCAAGTATGCTTTTTTTTGTAGAAGTAGCTCCTTGCGTTAGTATCTTTAGTAGTCTTCATCTTGTCTGGAGAGATGAACATCCCTCATCTTCACTTTTTGACAAAGCGACAGCCATCAACGGATTTGATGAGCCTTTATCGGCTACCGTTTGAACCGGACTAGCTGTATCTTTATCCGATACAGTGGATCTATTTGCATTCATTGTGGAATGCACACCCGTCACATCCATTCTGCATATTTGTTGTGTAATTTGAGTTACTATCTGGGTTGTCTTTATTTCTATTTCTTTTGGTTTTTCTGTAATAACTTTAACTAATTTTTCTATTTCAGTTTTTGTAGGTAATTTTTCTAAATTAAATTTATTTTTTAAAACCTGAATTTTCCTGTCTAGTTCTAATTCTTGTGATTTTAGATAATCAAAATTCTATTCTAATTTTTCTAACGTTTTCTTTTGCTTTGTTTGTGAAGATTCTACTACGTCTAATATTCTAATAAGGCCTTTATTATTTTCTTGAGTTTTTTCACTAAAATTTATGACTAAATCTACTAGTGTATTAAATTGTTTGTCTTCACTATGTAATATATGTTGTCCGTTACTAAAATTACACTTTATAATACTATGATCTTTTAATGCTCTATATTTCTTTTCTGGGTATATTCTTAAGTCTAAATATTCTAGATTTTTTAATGTATCTATTTTATCTAAATTCGTTTATTATCCTAAAGGAATTTTTATTTTACAAACTTTCTTTTGATTTCTATGATTGTTGTGAGTCTTTCTATATCGTCTCTTATGCCCTGTAATTCCCACGTTATAGCAGAAATTGTATCTTCGTTGATCAGGCTTTGTAACAGTCTATTTTCTATTATTGATGATAGTGTTTCGGTATCTATTTCCTCTAAATATGCGCTTAAAGCTTTTGCAACTTTTCTATATTCTCGTCCTCTTTCTATATCTCCATATAAATATCAATAGTTAACTGCTATTTGTTTAGCAAAGGGCTGTGTTTTCATATAAAGGGACTAGTACGGTTTAAATCGTGCTTGTCTTTGTTTTTTAGAGGTTTTTCTAGATTTTATGTATCCTAACAGTCTATATTCTAATCCTGATATTGTATCTATTAATTCTTGTAATCTTAATTGGTTTTCTTTAGAATTACTTAATCTGATATACTCCGGGTATAGTCTACTTAATTCTTGTTTAACTTCTAAATAACTGTCTTTCATATATTAACCTAAAGGTATGAAATTTACTTTGCTTTCCATATATCTAATATATGCTTCTGCTCTAAATATTTCGTCGTTCGTAAAACTGTATTTCCCAAAGGAGATTATTCCTAAAACTTAGAACGTCTGTGTTAGTTTCTAAAGCTGCTCGGTGTAACCTGATTAGTAAGAAATCTTAGTAGTTTTCTGGTTTGATTAAACTTATTTCTCTGTTTCCCATTACTTCTACTACATCTTCTACTTTAATTTTAAATTTTGTGTTACTATTATTGGTCATTTTCCCTAGAAATCCTATACACATTAATAAATTATTACCATTACACATTTCTTCGTATCCTTTGGTCTGTATTCCTATTTTTATATGTTTTCCAAATTCTGCCAAATTCATTATGAAGTCTGGGCTAATATAAAAAATTCCTCCATTATTTGTCATATCTACCTCTGTTATTCCTATTATTGATTTTTTCATATCTGACCATCTATCATCGTAAATTACTATTAATACTTTAGTTCCGAGGTTCTTTCTAGTTAATCCTTTTAATCCTATTACTATTAATCCCATATGCATTAAACTTCATCCAGTATTTTTTATCTGTCTTACGGCTTCTGGGTTTATTAAATTTATAGTAGTAACTTTAGTTCCTATAGCTGATAATTGCTCTTCTCTATAATGTCTATATAATTGTGTTGTTCTTGAGAACTGTCCTATGTTGTATAAAGTCTTTGGATTTAGTAATTTTAATTGATTTTGTTGGAAAATCTGTATGTCTCTATCTACATCTATTACCTCACTTAACTGTTGGTTGTTTTCTTCTGGCATTCTTCTATTTAAAATTCTTGATAAGAAATTATTACCTATTTTATTGTTTGAAAAACTTACTCTTGGTCTTTCTTGCCCTTGCCTTGCTGGTCCTCCTTTGTTTCTTGATCTAATTGGAAAAAGGTTCATTTTTGTGGTTTTCTAATTATTTTGGCTTTTTCCTTTTGAGGTGTTATTTCTACCCTCTTTAATTGTTCTATTAATTCTTCAACTTCTTTATTCTTTGGGGTTGCTGTATTAATTTTTTCTTTTTGTTGGTGACTTATTAATTGTAGTTGTTCGGTTATCAATTCTAACCTTGGTACTATTATTTCTACTTTCTTTATTATTTCTAATAATAATGAGATTATAGCAATATTTTGTTTTAGTGTTATTTGATCAGATTTAGCGTTAGGTATATAATCTTTATAGTCTTGTGGTAAAGGTATAGATTTTTCTATTAATTTTGAGGCTTCTTCTTGGGCTAAAGTTGGTCTACTCATGAAAGAGTAATTTCTTTTAGTTCTTCTACTGTCTTCTTTCATTCTCTAATATCACTGATTATTACTTCTATTTGTTGTGTAGTTTGAGTTACTATCTGGGTTGTCTTTATTTCTATTTCTTTTGGTTTTTCTGTAATAACTTTAACTAATTTTTCTATTTCTTAATCACTGTCTTGTATATCCTCTAATATTTTATCAAATTCGTCTGATTTCTTTTGAGACATATTTTCTACTCTATATCCCCAATTATCAGTTCTGAATTCACATATTTTAAAATGGCTTATAGCTTTTTCTAATGTTAGGTTCTCTAACTTACATCCTTTACATTTAAAAATTTTATATTTATTTTCTTTATGGAGTTCTTTTGCTTTTTCTATAGCAATATCTACTTCAAAATCTTCTTGTATTAATTCTATATTCATAAGATTTGACTCAGTAGTTTCATTCTCTCCTATCGTACTTTCTTCTATGTCTCTTTGTGGTGTGTAATTATAATTGGTAAATCTTATAGATGTCTGGTAAGAAACCATAGTGAAATAGTAAGAGGAAAAGCCAGAATGGTAATAAATTATAAAAGACTTAATGATAATACTAGGACAGATGGATATAAGTTACCTGATAAAACAGAATTAATAAATAGAATACAAGGCAAGAAAATATTTAGTAAATTTGATTGTAAATCAGGATACTGGCATGTTACAAAGCCAAACATAATTATATAATTTTAAAACAAGGATAGAAAGAATAGGAGTGATAAAAAAATCGAAAAGATCTAGATAATATAATAAAAATACTAGATGAAATAGACCTTTAAAATATTGGAAGAATAACAAGATTGTATGTAAATTAGACATAATAAATCCAGAATATGTAATTAAAACAGCCTCAATAGAAGCAACTAACCAAGATGTAGAAGACTTTAAAGTACAAATAAAAGAATTATTAGATCTAGGAGGAATAAGGAGATATACTTCTAAACATAGATCTGCAGCATTTATGGTGTGTGTGTGTGTGTGTGTGTATATATATATATATATATCAAAACGGGAATATATCCCATATTTTCTATAAGTATATAAAACCCGTAAGTACTAAACATATTTCGTTAGGACTAGAATAGTAGCGACTCTATTCGGGAGCGATCCCGAATGTGTCCTAGTCCGGAAATGAAGTGGGTTGAGCACTTACGCGGATTTTTCTAAACCAAAACCCTTTATTTATAAGGGGATTTCTTGCCGAATTTTTTCTAAAAAAGGGAGATAATAAACATGAAAAATGTTATATTTTGCGAAAAACTTTAACACATAAACAAATAAATAAACCTTACAGTGAAGCTCATAAGTCAGCCGTATTCTACGGATCCTTAATATCAGGGTGATTAAAACCTTCTCTGGGGGATCAACAGAACTCTTACACCGAACTCTGGTCCAAAAAGACTTTTTCTCAGTCTGAAAAACTCTTTAAACCCGATTTTCCTAATTTTCCTTTTGAATAAATTAGGTGGCGACTCTAAAAACTAAATATCCAGTTTAGAGCACTAACAACCTCTTAGTAGGTTTTGTGCCTTAACTCGCGTAAAAGTGAACCGTAACACCAGATACAGATTGCGAGTCACATAGGCCTTTACAGACAGACCCTCTGTTGTAGATGTAGAAACTCCTCCCTACGCGCCTCTCTCACCGCCCGAGGCACATACTTATCAAGGAAGGCCCGATGGAACTGTGTCCAAGTCACGCAAGGAGAACCCTCAGGTCTGCAAGTAACAAAACACCTCCACAAGTCTTCGCGTCACCGCGAAACTGGTAGGACACATAGTCAACTCCATGGGACTCTACGATCCCCATCTTATGTAACAACTTATGCATATCCAAGATAAACTCATACGGGTCCTCTCCAGAAGTACCCGAAAACCTCGGCGGCTCGAATTTCCTAAACCTCCCAACTAGGTCCCGATCGCCGTGTCACAACAAAGCCCGCCACGGGTCTAAGATCATCCCGGGCCGGCATTACATCAATTCGGTGAAGCCCTAGTCAGAGTGCTGTCTACCTCCGAGTAGGTTCCTGCTTAGGGGTCTGCGCCTCAACTCTAGTCTGTGAACCTCCACCCGGAGTAGTAACACCAGCCGGCACCGCCGGGCATCTAGATTCCGAGTAGAACGCGAGCCAGTATCCAAACTAGTCTCCAAGCTTCCGGGCGATCTCTGGCCGTGTCCGCGCCGGGGCCACATCATCCTCGGCGGCTCGGTCTCGAACCCCGCCGATCCCTCGTGCTCGGAGACAGAGATCTCCGCGCCGTCGCCCTACCGCAAGAGCCCGCCCGGGCGGGCAGCCCCCGCGGCCTCTAGCTCTATCGCGCCCTGCGGGCCGCCGCCCTCCGGTGCCAGCCGCAGTTGCGGCTGCGGTACTGCCCTTGCTATAGTAGCTCGATTCCTCACCATCTGTGAGAGAAGAGATAAAAGTCAGATACTAATTCGATCGTTCTAGATACCAATTAGAATAAAGTAGCATGAAAGAAGGAAAGAAAGTGAAATTTCCTAAATGTCCTATAGCCTCTCGTAGATAAGTACACAACTCATCATACCGATCCACAAGACTCTACTAGACATGCTCTTATAGATCAGGTAACCTAGGGCTCTGATACCAACTTGTCACAATCCAATCTAGCTAAGTCGTGCGGGCACCTACCTTTCCCACCTCGGTAGGCAAACCCTTATCCCAACAATCTCAAATACATAAAATAATAAATAAGTAAGCGAAAGAAATAGAAATACGTAAGTCTGACATAATAATAGATAGCATATGCAGAATACATCAAAACTACCCTAGAAATCTGTCTAGTCATACAAGAGCAACTAGCTAAAATCTGCGAGTCTGGAAATATCAATAATACATCAATAGTCTGAATATATCTTGGAATAACAAGTAAGATATAAAATAAGGAAGAATCTTCAAGGCGGCGAACATCCTAGAGCTCACCCGAAAAGACTCTAAGCAGCAGCTCTCGAAACTCAATCAGCCACGAGAAGCGGAGGTAGATCCCACTGAAACTCGCATTCATAAAAGAATGCAAGTGTGCAGTACGGTCAAACAACAAGTACCGGTAGGTATCATAGGCCGATTAAGTTTAGCTAACACATATCAAGTCATTAAAGTAAGATAAATAGGTAAATCAACAAGGTATAAGTCAAACACGAGCCAGAATCCAAGTGCACGTCATCGCCTACGTTTAGCATCTAAACCCATTTGTGTCAAGTCTCAAATACTCAGACCGAAACCGTATATCCCAAGAATATCACAATAGAAGCCATAGTGCAATGCAATGTAGTAATGTATGAAATGAGAATGCAATGCAATGCTGTGTACACATGTACTCCGAACGGAAATCTCCACGTCTCGGTGGCACAACCCATGGGAGACCCGCGAGTCCATGTACCTCACGGTTCTGGCAACAACTTCAATACCGCTACCTCATGATTTCGGTAAAAACCTCGGCAATCGCTACGCACAACCTCAATTTCGAGACAACCATCGGATATCGATCCTCACGTCACTCTTATCCAACTGAGCCCAGCTCATCATAGTGTTTCCTCAAGTATCATCAATATATCAACAGTGTATCATGAAAGATGAGAATGCGTGCAATGTATGAGTTCAATTTCAATAATTATATCAATATCACAAGTACCACGCATGGGCATACTAGCAATATCATGAAACGGCTACACAATAAGCCATAATAGAACACTATCCTCGTATCAAAAGTCAATAGGTAAGATACAAAAAAATCACGATCAATATATACTAGTAGTCCCCAATATCTACTATTTCCACGTGGCATCAAGCCAATAACAATAGAACAAGACAAGTCACAACACAATGGGGTGGCTAACCCCAATCACACAACAGGGCCCAACCTAAGACAATATCCAACCCAACTTCATACCCGAAAGTTTACATGCTTTCTTCGACAATATCATCTAGATATATGCTTCGCTAAGCGAAGTCTCACCAGAGGGTAAACCGTAACCTACCTTGAAGGCTGAACAGCAATATCACCAACAATCACACCTTAGCCTTTCCTTTCCTTTGAGCTTCGAGATCAAGAAAGTCTAAGTATATTCGAATCATGGAACTAGAATCAAGAAGAATATCAAACAAACCCTACTTCTATTCAAGATCCAAATCCCCAACCTATGGAATAGGGTTTATGAACTAGAAGGATGAAATTAGGAATCTAAAGGTCCCAATATGAAATTAAACCTCTAGATGATCAGTTCCTATCAATAGCAAGGTAGAATAATCAACAAGTCACTCAATTTCGGATTCTAGGCAAAAACCCCAAATTTAGGTATAAACCCTAACTTCTAATTCCATGAATTAGCCACTAATTAGGAAGAATTTATGAAATAAAGGATTCTAATCATCAATTCAATCCTTAAAGAGGCTAAGCCAACCAACTATTCATGATTTAGAAGCCTAGAAGGAATAGCTCATCAAACCCAATTTTAACCTTCAATCACTTAATGAACTATCAAGATAAATGGATTCTAAGGTGATTAAGGACAATGGAATAGTAAACGGATTAGAAGAACTTACCACCAAGAATTTCCTCCAAGAATATCCTAGAATTGCTCCCAATAGCCCAGATTTCGGAATAGTAATAAATGAGGTACTTAGGGCATTTAACACTTCATTTATTGACTTAATCGCGCGACACTTTCCGCTACCATCGAGCCGCTTGAGCCTTCACCACCTCGTCCCCTTAACCGCTTATGTCCGTCACCGCACAGGACGCCCAAAGGGGGTGATCGCGGTCACAGCCGAGTCCGCCAAAGTAGGCACCAGACACCAGAAAAGTCTCGAAGTTTTCACAACTCAACCCAAATTTCCAACTAACTCCTGAGGCCATTTGCTCACATACCAGAGATGCAGACATACACCAAAACACTCTACGAACGCACTCGTGGCCTCGGAATTCCCAACGGAGGTCTCGTTGACCGAGTCAACCCCTGATACCTCAATTTCCAACTTCCCAACCCAAGTCCCAAAATGCACCCGAGTGCATTGGGAACCGAACCAGATATGCACACAAGTTTTAAATGACCATCCGAACCTCTTGAAATCGACGGAGTTCTGAAAAAGATCCGTTTACCCAAAAGTCAACTTTGAGTCAACTCTTTTTCGCTTAAAGCCAAATTTTCCCAAAAAGTCACCCAAATCAAATCTGAGCACCTCGAGAAGCATGTCAACAGTCCCCTCCGATCAAAAGCGAGCTAACAAGCTCGGGGAAAGGTCAAAAAGTGTCGAAAGGACTATAACGACCAAGCGGGTCGTTACACCAGATATTACCGCACCCCAATTTAAGGATATTTTCTTTTACCAAACTCAAGGCCGCCACCAAAAAATTTAGCAATGATACGGTGCTGGGGGACGGTGGTTTTGGGAAAGTTTACAAGGGTTGGCTTGATGAGTGGGCTTCTTCCAAGAGTGGTCGCACTATAATTGCTGTTAAGAAATTGAGTTGTGAAAGCTTCCAAGGCTTTGAAGAGTAGCAGGTGATTCGTCTGTCCTAAATATGTAAACTCCTTTAAGTTTTGTTAATTGGCGCCAAGCTTACTTTGTTTTAATGTAGATGCAATTACTCTCTTCTTTATTGTCTGCGTGAGCGACATATCAATTCTTTGGCAAAGAGAAATTCCTTGAACTCTCTGGCACTTATTGTCATTCTCCAGAAATAGAACAGTGACCAGTATGATTATGCTAATATTTAGTTGGGTCAATGTTCTAGGATCTTTGTTTGCACTCTTGGTTTTGTTGTGCAGTGTTTGCGGTACATGTTTTCTAAAGCACCTTTCTACTTGTTCATTCGGCAGGCTTAGTGAATAATCAATTTTGGATGCAGGCAGGCCACTAGCATCTATCTCATTGCATTTCATTGTCTCGCTTTTTCAATTCGTATGCCATCCACTTTCATTGAAACTTGTGATCTTATGTCTTCTACTAACTTTAACAGATTGATTACAATCATTATTACCAACATCTTTGGGCACAGGTTTTCCTTTCTACTAAGCAACCCAACTTTAGTTGGTTACTGAGTAGACCTCGAATTTATTCTAAATATTTAAATGTGAAAATTATTCCATTGTTGGTATCTGCTAGTAAATTTTTCCAAGGTTCTCTTGTAAATTTCATTTCATTTGTTTATGCAGTCTGAGATGAGATTTCTTGGAAGACTTTCTCATCCTAGCTTGGTCAAACTCTTGGGATACTGCCAAGAAGATAAAGAACTACTTCTGTCTATGAGTTTATGCAAAAAGGCAGCTTGGACAACCATCTTTTTGGAAGTAAGAGATGATCTATATGTTCTCAATAATATATAGATATTCTAGATTAAAGCAGCGCTGAATGTGCCTACTTCATGCTCCACCTAAACATATTCGTTCCCTTCGGTTTGCTTAGGGCGCTCTGCTTCTTTCAGTTCCATGGAATGTAAGGCTTGACATTGTGATTGGCGCAGCTCGAGGCTTGGCATTCCTACATGCAACAAAGAAGCAAGGCATGTACATAAACCTCAATGCCTCGAATATTTTACTTGATGGCGTATGTTTCCTTTTCTTCTCCCTCAAATTATTGTCATATAGTGGCTTAACGCAAGTAATATAGAGATCACAAACTGATGCCAGTTAATTATTTGGTTAAACACAGACCCTTTTCTTACTGGGCACCTTTCTGGCTTACACGCACTGTTTCGCCTAAAGTTTTGGAGCTCTTGATCACAAAGTGACAAAACCGGACTAGCGGACCTATAGCAGTGAGAACATTAGCTAGAAGGTTATTAGAAAAACAGTTTCATGACATTCTTTAATTCCTTTCTGTTTCAGTGTTACAAGTGAAATTATCAGATTTTGGCTACGCAAAATTAGGTCCTTCAGCTAGTCAATCACTTCTGACAACATGGATAAGGGGAATGGATGGTTATGCTGTTCTTGAGTAGCTTGCAACAGGAACTTGGAGTCTGTTGGGCTTCTGCACTTGGAAGTTCTACTTCTCCTGAATCACATCTTGTGCTTACAGGTTTAAACATATAGAGTCAAATCCGAATAAATGTTTGTTCATACTTCTATTATCATTTTTCAACAGGACACTTGCACGTAAAGAGCGATGTCTTCGGTTTCCGTGTCGTTTTAGCGGAAATGCTAACAGGTCTACGGGTACTAGACCCAAACCGCCCAAGCCACAAGATTAATCTAGTTGAATGGATTAAGCCACATTTATCTGATCGAAGGAAGTTGAAGGACAAGATGGATTCGCGGCTGGGAGAAATATATCCATCCATAGCTGCAGTACGAATCACTACTAAAAAAAGGGGATTTTTCGACCAAATAATTTCGACCTCACTTTTTGGTGGAAAAAAAATCGACCACATGAAATCGAAATTTCCAAATTATTTTTTTTAAAAATTTTCTTTAGGATTTTGACCACATGGGGTCGTTTTTTTACAGAAAATATGATTTCGACCTCATGAGGTCGATTTTTTTTTTTATACAAATAATAAAATGAAAAAAATCATTTTGCACAAAAGTAAATTATATAAATATAAAATAATTAATTAAAAAGTTAAAAAAAAATCAAATTTCGACCGCATGAGGTCGAAAAAAATTAATTCTAATACGTCAAATGCTTAATTTTTTTTCGACCACACGGTCGAAAAAGTTCAATAAATAATACACCTGGAAATGATGAAAATATTTCAACTCCCCCCAAAACTTTCTCTTCTCTTTCAAAAAAATTTACCTTCTCTAAACTCATCTTCTCCAAAATTTCCACCACCCCACCAACACCTAAGTTCTCCAAGCAGGTGACGTCTACCCAAGCTAAACCAAGAGTAGCCACCACCGCCGTTGACCGAATAAAGAGTGGTTAGTCCTTTTTTTTTTTGGTTTTTGTTTTCAATCTCATTTTATCATTATTAGTTGCATTACTTTGTATAGTTGTAGTTTAATTAGAAGATTTTTTTAACTTTATTGATTGTTCAATGTTTGTTTTAGGTATTAGATGATTTAGATAATATTTCTTTGTTTGCTTTTTTGGTAAAAGATTCAATCTCAGTATATGAAATTGACCCATTTACTTGTTTGGAAATGAAATGGGTTCAAATAGAGATACACGCTAGATGATTCAAATCACCTCTCACGTAGATGTAGTTGATTGAATGTGCATTTTGTTTTTACTCAATGAACTATTTACATTACCCAACAAGGAAAGCAACCGGGCAAATTATTAGTAGCGTAGGAAATGGGACATTTTAAGACTTCTTTATCTTGAATTTATCTTGCTTTGTCTACTATTGAAGTGAGTGACTCAATTTTTTTAGTCTCGTGTCCCCGCATTGCCGGACTATTGTTTCTTGAATCTTGCCTCAAACTTGGATATTCTTAATTATACCGAAGATCACCTGGTGTTATTAAGCGAGGAGAAACGACCATCCGCTCTTCAATGAAGCGAGCGTGTCGCTTCTTGCTTCACACTTTAAGCGAAGTGGGACCTTGTCGCTTTTTTCTTGATTCGCATTTCCTAAAACACTAATCATATAAAGGTATGTCTTCTTAGTTTTAGGTATCCGATTGATGTTGGATATGGATTCGAAAATGTTAATCGGCGAATTTTGAAAACAAATGAGCCATTTGTATTAGCCAACCAAGCATCAAGAGTATTTTATGCTAATGATCATTCTAATGAAGGCTCGCATGTGTTACACCTCGGAAATTTTTTTGTTGATGCATAGTGAATAGGCGAACGAAGAGCACGAAGTATATGGTGTTTCGATAAGTAAGAAATAACATTTGATGATTCTAAATAAGATTTCAAAGACATTTGAAGTAGGAGACGAAAGTTGCTAAGGAAAGCAAGGTATATGTTATGTGTCGGGCAAGATTTACGAGTATCGAATTAACGATGACTTAATGAATTTTTGGAGAAGAGTTATAATGTCTCTTGGATTGTTAATGAAGTGTTAAATAAGTGTTAAGAAGGTTCCATAAGGATTTAAGAACAAACAAATAAAGGAATTGAGTTTATGGGAACTTTGGTAAAACTTGGCAAAAATTTTCGGACAAAATTTTGGTCCACATTGGTGGGGGCATATCTCCTAGAATATGAGGGGTTTTGGTGTGTTTCTTTTTTTCAAATTGAAGTTCATCGAGTCTAGTTTCCAACGCAACAAACCGCTCGTCAATGTGAGGTCTGAGTAAAAAGTTATGGCCATTCTACGACAGACTATCTGAGCAAGAAATCCTACGGACCATTTGACGCCCCGTAGGACTTTTGACGGTCCGTAGGAAATCCTACGGTCCGTAAAATGGACCCAGCCCAGCGTCAAATGGTCACAGTGACCCATTTTTTGACTGGACAGTTCTACGGACCATTTTGACGGTCCGTAGGAATTTATACGGCCCGTCAAAATGGGCGCAATGCCCGACTTGATCGTATTTTTAAGTCATTAAAAGGAGACCCACATTCATTAATTCATTTCATTTCCACACTACTTCTCTCTAGAACCCTCTAGAAATCTCTCTCTACTCTTCATCCACAAGAAAACAAAGGAAATCAAAGATCAATAACAAGAATTCAAGTGAATCAAGTGTAAGAAACCCATCAAAGTTCATCTAAGCCAAGAAATTCAAGTGAAGGTGAAACTAGTGTTTTTCTTAAGTGAAGTGTTTGCACCCAAGGTTCATTCCTACACCATCTAAGGTAAGTTTTATGACCTTTCCTTGTTGTTTAAGGTATTTGAAAGTTGAAACACTTGGATTATCTAAGGAAATAGGAAATGGGTCGGAATGGGGGAATAGTGTCACTTTTGAGTAAATGTTTGGATTGAGTTATGATTCTTGATACATTATGATTATAATCATGTTATAAATGATATTGAGAACATGGAATAGACATTTTATATGAATGAACGAAATTGTGTGATATGACCATGAATATGGATAAATTGAAGTGAATTGAGAAGTAAGGATAATGTAGTTGAATAAAGGCTATTGTGATGATATGGTGGATATTATTAGAGAATTTGTTTGGGAGTTGATATGGGATATGGAGAAAGTTGTATAAATAAAGGAAATGCTGCCCAATTTTCTCTAGCTTTAGTAAGCACGTTCTTATAATCGATTAGCTAATGATGATGCGAATTCTCTTGAAGGTAGAAACGTGAGCGTTGAAGGAGAACGAGCAAGCGATAAAATAGTTAAACGACAAAGGTATGTAAGGCTAGTCCCTTCTTTCTAAGGCATGACTCTATGGTATGAACCCTTCTATCTTTCTATGACTTCTCTACACATATGTATGTATTGGGAATGATGAGTCTACGTCATAAAGAACTCGCATGAGAGGGAGCTAGAGGTATGTTATAAATGTGATGATGAGCCCAAGTCTAGAGATCCTAAAACTTATGATACAAGATTTCTACAAAGTTAATGACCTTTATACGATTCCGTGCTATTATTCATGGTTGATAGACCCATCATATGATGTTCGTCTCTTTCCTTCCAAGGCATGATTTTCCCCTCCATGAATCTCTAAATTAGAAGAACTAAGAGTCCACGTTCATGAATAGCCATACGAGAGAAAGATAAGACATATATTATGAGCGCGACGAAATGACGATGAGTCCATGACTATAAGGAGCTACACATGTATAAGATAAAGAAGAAAGATAAGGCAAGTATGAAAATTGTTGATGATAAGTTAAGTCTAAAGAAGTTATAGCCCATGACATGATGTTCCTATAAAGCTAAGGCTGTTATCATTAATCTATTGATGTTGATCCTTATATACACTCACCTTATGCTTGTTCCTTCAAGGTGAGCGAATGCTTATAAATGCGCCATAATGAAATCGGGGGTCCACGACCTTATGTCACCCCGATAAAGTATGATTATCTATGAGTTTCTATGCATGCATTATGATGAGTTATGATAAGCCTACTATATATTGATGAGTATATTATTATGAGCATACTATTATGAGCATATGATGATATTACACCGCGCCTATACGGCCGGGCAGCTATACACCATGGCCAGATGGCATGGGCAGCGCCACTAGTGGACGGCGTGAGATGATACCCCGGACGCGGGAGGCCTGGACGCGGGCTAATGTTATTGATTATCACACCGCACCTATATGGTCGGGCAGCTTATACACTTATGCATACATGACATGATGATGTTTATGAGAGTAAGCCAGCATGCACTATTTCTTTTATGATACGGTAGATGTTGCTCCTCATTTGATGTCTCCCTATTTCATTGATGTTCTATTATTGTTTATGCCTTACATACTCGGTACAATATTCGTGCGACGTCCTTTTCTTTGGACGCCTGTGTTCATGCCCACAGGTAGACAGGGAGACGTTGCAGATCCATAGGAGCTATCAGCAGACATACCGGAGCCCTCCCTTATTCCGGAGGTGCTATTTTGAGGCAGTCTTTTGTGTATATATTTTGGGCACGACGGGGTCCTGTCCCGTCCTTATGTCTAAGTACTCCCGGAGAGGCTCGTAGATACGCAGGTGTGGGTAGTATGGTTCCATAGTCTTATATATATATATATATATATATATATATATATATATATATATATTATTTTGATAGCCGAAGGGCTTATGTTTACAAAAAAAAAAAAAATGTTTCAAATGTTAATAGTTTTCCATGATTATGAGTATATAGAATGAATGGGATCAGATAAGTAGCAACATGAGCGGTGTTCGGTGGTTAGCCCCGGATACCCGTCATGGCCCGTAGTTCGGGTCGTGACAAAAGTGGTATCGAGCGCGGTTCGGTCTAGGAAGTGTCTACGAGCCGTGTCTAGTAGAGTCTTGTTTATGGTGTGTTGCGCGCCACGCTAATAAACGAGAGGCTACGGGCGGTTTTTGGAAAAATGACCATCTTTCTTCTTATGAGATCGTGCGATAGAGCCACGTTATAAGATTTCCCCCTTTAATGGTGCGTTTATGATTTCGGTAAAGTCGATGAAAGGAAAAGCTACCACGCTCGAAGAAGCAAAGGCGATGATTGCAACAAGGGCGGAACAAGGGCCATCTATGGATGTGGGGGAGAGTGAACCCCAAGACAAGGCCCTATCTCGGATTCCGCGTGCCCCAACCACTTCGGGATCGGAGAGGAAGCCCCACCCTTTTAGCTCCCCGCACCTCCGGGTCCCTCCTCCGGATGCTTCGGGCCAAGAGATGAGACGAGCCATCCTTCTATTGACTCGGTTAGTAAGCCGCTCAAGCTCGGCGGCGGGATGTGGGCCACGGTAACGGGGGTCGTGAGCTTGATCATGAGTTTAGGGGTGCTCCGAGACAACATTCTCCGGCACTCGGTTCGCTCACCGACTAGCGCTCCTCCACGGGTTTTCGGACCCCAGAGGTGATGGATATCCTAGGCCGTCCCGAGTCTCGAGTTCCCAATTCTCGGGTTAGGGGTGTTTCGGCCGAATGAGATCGCCGTACCGCGATGTAGTCAATGTAGGAGGTTACATTGGGGACCGTGCCGCTTGGGTTCGGATGTTTGTTATGTCGTGGCAAGCCGAGCCATGTTATGAGAGAGTGCGATTTCGAGGCGGTAGCGTGCGGTTCGACCCCACTGGATCCGCAGCCAGTTCTTCGTCATCCATGCGCCCTCTGGGGCAAGACTCTCAGATGCCAGCAGGTCAGGGTAGGGGCAGGAGGAGAGCACTTAGTTCGAGTGGATCCCAGCGTCATACTTATGCATTAGCTGGGCGACAGGATCTTGAGTATCCCTCCGATATGGACCCAGGTATATTTTCATTAATCTCTTATGGTATGTATATGTACTGATTGATTCGGGTCCTACGCTGTCATATATTACTCCTGGTGTGATGATTGTGCTAAGGTGAGAAATTTGAGCCAACCCAACAATTTGAGGTGATAATATTTGTTAGTGACCTAAGTGATAGCTAGAATCGTGATTTACAAGTAAGCTGATTGGAGGTGTGATATATAATAATATGTGTATGAATAGATATATATATTGGAATCCTAGACCGAGTGTGCAGGCACAACTTATGAGACAAGCTCCATTAATTATATCCTTTAATGGTAAGTGATTTTATGTTGCTGAGTTGCATATTATGTGTGTCCCGCTATGTGTCCTATTAAGGCATGGGACGTGTTTTCTGGGCTATGTGTAGGTTTGGGATTGTTATGTTACAAGAGAAACCCTGCCAAAGTTCTCTTTGGAGTCTAAAAGAAATTGCGGGAACCATATTTAGACACTTCGAATTATCGTGAAGAGAAAAGACAGGCCATCCACGAATTTACAAATTAGTGAATTTACAATTAAAATGAGTTGACACAATTTAATTGAGTTGGCACAATTTAAATGATTTTAATAACGGTGCAATGAGGAATTTACAATTAAAAATTAGTTGAGAACGGAGTGTTTAAATGGAGGGCAATATATTCTAAAGGACAAAATGGTACGGAGTTAAGAATAGGATTCCTTGTGCGAGGAATAAAGGATTGATTATAAAAAGGGAGGTAATAAGATAAGTTGAGAAGGAAAGAATGTAGAGGATTGAGTACGGATATAGAAGGAAGAGGAAATTTACGAAGTACGCGTGCTTAAGAAATAGTCGTACTATGAGAAAAGGAAGACGTATCTCCTACAAATATCCTCCACTAAGACAAAACGAGTAAAGTGTATAAAAGAATTAATTGGGGAGAAAAATGTGGCCATGAATTACGAATTTACCATACGATGATAAAGTGATAAAGTAAGGCTATCATTAACGATAAATATGACTTGATTATGATTGGTTTCGGAATCAATGTCGAGGGAAGCACAAGAGTAAAAGAGTATGAGGCAATAAGGGGCATTAGTGGCGCATGAGACTTAGATCCTTGAAAATAAAAATGGCGGGTTTAAGGGGAAATGCATTTACGATTGCTATAAGTCGAGTATAGGAAGGAGAGGAATAATTCGAAATGAGACGAAAGGGAAAAGATGATGCTACAAGTGAACTTTAGGTATCGAAGAAAGCTAAGTGACATTGCGTGGATGGTATGGGTAACTAGACATACTACTATTGTGAGCATTCCCATGGGACAAAAGTTGTTAATTGGAGTGAATCTAGACATTGACTCATAACTACCAGATGAGTTAAGTGAAATACGTCCTTGTTCGGATTGCTATGTACATTGTAGTACTCGATTACGAAACTATAAGACGAGTATATTAAGCCCTCACACATGAATTATCGTAGCTATAAATCGTGGGAAACAGCATGAATAAGATGTAGTATAGTAAGGGATATCAGAATTAAAGATTTGAAGGCGAGGCAATGAATTTAAGAATGGTGCAGGCAAAACCCTTTACGTGGGGGGAGCGAGTAAAGAGAACACAAGTATTGAGATTGAACGATAGACCCTAAGATGTAACAGATAGATGTAATGAATGACGATAGCAATGATGTTGAAGATGCCTATGATCTTATATGTATATGTGCCTATGTACTACATTGGACCTTCGTGGTCGGGTATGTTATGTAAACGCTATGTATGTGAAATCAATATGAGTACGAATATGCTAAGCAAATGTAATATATGTGATATGTATATGATACGAATATGAGCACAAATGGGTTACGGATATGGAAATGCTATGAAAATGAATACGTAAATGAACGCGAGTATGAATGGAAATACGACTATGAATACGAATATGTATACGGATATGGATACAGGTATATGTATAGCTGTGTAGGCGCACAAATCACCCAAGAATGATTATGTGACTTGCAAGTAATTTTTACGTCGCCAATGAAACCAAGTGGGATAGATTTCGACGAGACTTGGAGCTTCAAATGAAAATTTGGGTATTCTTAGAAGTATCGCCAACGAAGAGCGTTATGAGATTGTGCGCAAAGTAGGCAAAGTGGTTGATGAATTAAATCTACCTCTTAATTTGGAGTCAGTTCACTCAGCTTTTCGTGTCTCGATGCTTCGTAAAAAGGTTGGAGATCCTACTAGGATCGTGCCAGTAAATGACTTCGAAATAAAGAAGTGGTCTCAGTTGAGGTCTTATGGCAAGATAACAACCGAGAAGAAATGACTTGGGAGGCGGAAGAGAAAATGAAATTTACATATCCGCATCTGATTTATTCCCCGGAAGAAATTCAAAATGAGACGTCAAGATTATGAGGTATGTATGTTTTCTTTTTATGCGTATGGGTCGTGTGTGGCCAATTTATATTGCTATTGAGTTGTGGCCCTGTGAGGCATGTTTATTATGGGTTGTTGTAACAGGTGGTAGTGCTATATTACAGGGGAAACTCTGGCGAAATTCTTGTAGAATTCCCGAGTGCTTAACATTCGAGGACGAATGTTCTTAAGGGGGGAAGAATGTTACACCTCGGAAAATTTTTCGTTGATGCATAGTGAATAGGCGAACGAAGAGCACGAAGTATATGGTGTTTCGATAAGTAAGAAATAACATTTGATGATTCTAAATAAGATTTCAAAGACATTTGAAGTAGGAGACGAAAGTTGCTAAGGAAAGCAAGGTATATGTTATGTGTCGGGCAAGATTTACGAGTATCGAATTAACGATGACTTAATGAATTTTTGGAGAAGAGTTATAATGTCTCTTGGATTGTTAATGAAGTGTTAAATAAGTGTTAAGAAGGTTCCATAAGGATTTAAGAACAAACAAATAAAGGAATTGAGTTTATGGGAACTTTGGTAAAACTTGGCAAAATTTTCGGACAAAATTTTGGTCCACATTGGTGGGGGCATATATCCTAGAATATGAGGGGTTTTGGTGTGTTTCTTTTTTTCAAATTGAAGTTCATCGAGTCTAGTTTCCAACGCAACAAACCGCTCGTCAATGTGAGGTCTGAGTAAAAAGTTATGGCCATTCTACGACAGACTATCTGAGCAGAGAAATCCTACGGACCATTTGACGCCCCGTAGGACTTTTGACGGTCCGTAGGAAATCCTACGGTCCGTAAAATGGACCCAGCCCAGCGTCAAATGGTCACAGTGACCCATTTTTTGACTGGGCAGTTCTACGGACCATTTTGACGGTCCGTAGGAATTTATACGGCCCGTCAAAATGGGCGCAGAATTGCCCGACGGATCAGATTTTAAGTCATTAAAAGGGAGACCCACATTCATTAATTCATTTCATTTCCACACTACTTCTCTCTAGAACCCTCTAGAAATCTCTCTACTCTTCATCCACAAGAAAACAAAGGAAATCAAAGATCAATAACAAGAATTCAAGTGAATCAAGTGTAAGAAACCCATCAAAGTTCATCTAAGCCAAGAAATTCAAGTGAAGGTGAAACTAGGGTTTTTCTTAAGTGAAGTGTTTGCACCCAAGGTTCATTCCTACACCATCTAAGGTAAGTTTTATGACCTTTCCTTGTTGTTTAAGGTATTTGAAAGTTGAAACACTTGGATTATCTAAGGAAATAGGAAATGGGTCAGGAATGGGGGAATAGTGTCACTTTTGAGTAAATGTTTGGATTGAGTTATGATTCTTGATACATTATGATTATAATCATGTTATAAATGATATTGAGAACATGGAATAGACATTTTATATGAATGAACGAAATTGTGTGATATGACCATGAATATGGATAAATTGAAGTGAATTGAGAAGTAAGGATAATGTAGTTGAATAAAGGCTATTGTGATGATATGGTGGATATTATTAGGGCTGTTTGGGAGTTGATATGGGATATGGAGAAAGTTGTATAAACAAAGGAAATGCTGCCCAATTTTCTCTAGCTTTAGTAAGCACGTTCTTATAATCGATTAGCTAATGATGATGCGAATTCTCTTGAAGGTAGAAACGTGAGCGTTGAAGGAGAACGAGCAAGCGATAAAATAGTTAAACAACAAAGGTATGTAAGGCTAGTCCCTTCTTTCTAAGGCATGACTCTATGGTATGAACCCTCCTATCTTTCTATGACTTCTCTACACATATGTATGTATTGGGAATGATGAGTCTACGTCATAAAGAACTCGCATGAGAGGAAGCTAAGAGGTATGTTATAAATGTGATGATGAGCCCAAGTCTAGAGATCCTAAAACTTATGATACAAGATTTCTACAAAGTTAATGACCTTTATACGATTCCTTGCTATTATTCATTGTTGATAGACCCATCATATGATGTTCGTCTCTTTCCTTCCAAGGCATGATTTTCCCCCTCCATGAATCTCCTGAATTCCGAAGAACTAAGAGTCCACGTTCATGAATAGCCATATGAGAGAAAGATAAGACATATATTATGAGCGCGACAAAAATGACGATGAGTCCATGACTATAAGGAGCTACACATGTATAAGATAAAGAAGAAAGATAAGGCAAGTATGAAAATTGTTGATGATAAGTTAAGTCTAAAGAAGTTATAGCCCATGACATGATGTTCCTATAAAGCTAAGGTTGTTATCATTAATCTATTGATGTTGATCCTTATATACACTCACCTTATGCTTGTTCCTTCAAGGTGAGGCAGAATGCTTATGAATGCGCCATAATGAAATCGGGGGTCCACGACCTTATGTCACCCCGATAAAGTATGATTATCTATGAGTTTCTATGCATGCATTATGATGAGTTATGATAAGCCTACTATGATGAGTATATTGTTATGAGCATACTATTATGAGCATATGATGATATTACACCGCGCCTATACGGCCGGGCAGCTATACACCATGGCCAGATGGCATGGGCAGCGCCACTAGTGGACGGCATGAGATGATACCCCGGACGCGGGAGGCCCGGACGCGGGCTAATGTTATTGATTATCACACCGCACCTATATGGTCGGGCGCTTATACACTTATGCATACATGACATGATGATGTTTATGAGAGTAAGCCGGCATGCACTATTTCTTTTATGATACGGTCGATACGAGTTGCTCCTCATTTGATGTCTCCCCTATTTCATTGATGTTCTATTATTGTTTATGCCTTACATACTCGGTCAATATTCGTACTGACGTCCTTTTCTTTGGACGCTGTGTTCATGCCCACAGGCAGACAGGGAGACGTTGCAGATCCATAGGAGCTATCAGCAGACATACCGGAGCCCTCCCTTATTCCGGAGGTGCTATTTTGAGGCAGTCTTTTGTGTATATATTTTGGGCACGACGGGGTCCTGTCCCGTCCTTATGTCTAAGTACTCCAGTAGAGGCTCGTAGATACGCAGTGTGGGTAGTATGGTTCCATAGTCTTCTTGTATATATATATATATATATATATATATATATATATATATATATATATATATATATATATATATATTTTGATAAATAGCCGAAGGGCTTACGTTTACAAAAAAAAAATGTTTCAAATGTTAATAGTTTTCCATGATTATAAGCATATAGAATGAATGGGATCAGATAAGTAACACCATGAGCGGTGTTCGGTGGTTAGCCCCGGATACCCGTCATGGCCCGTAGTTCGGGTCGTGATGACAAAAGACATGTTGTTTGAAAGTTTTGACCTCGTGATTCTTTTGACGTGCAAAAAAGGATGTTGAGTTAAAGGAGTTAGATAATTCTACACAAATGAAAAAGAAAAGAATTCTTGATGTTTTGTAAAACTCCACTATTCTCGTTCCTATTTTGAGTCTGAAGGTTTGTAAAACTACAATGTTCTCGCTTTCTATTTTGAACCATGTGACAATGCATAACGAAAGTTTAATGGATTAAGTCCTTTATGTCCTTATGTTTCTTTGTATCCATTTGAAAATACTAATAGGGTCAGTCTTGTGATTATCCGTGCTTTAAGTATGAATTAGAACAACCGATAAAAACGACCTTTCACGGATGAGATTATATTTTATATCAAATTGTTTGTCTTGCAAATTGTTTTTTGTTCGGATCGTCAAGGCCTTGAAGAATATCTTGATTATTGGGGATGACGCTCGTCTTATAAAGAACATCTTCAATGTTTTTTCTGCTTTTTTTTTTGGCTTGTTTTTCTCTTTTTTTTTCTTTTTTCTGTTGTTTTTCTGCTTTTTTTTTGCTGCTATTTTTTTTGTTTTTCTGCTCATTTTTCTTCTTTTTTTTGCTATTTTTTCTGCTCTTTTTTGCTTTGTTTATTTTACTGTTTTTTCAAACAAAGTCTTCATTTTTTTGGGTTCTTTATTTTTGAAGCTTTAAGAGATTCCAACAAGGGAAAGAAAGTGCCAGGGCTACTACTTGATCTTAGAGAGTCGCTTTAGCTTGTATTTGGATGGAAATAATGATGTGAAGCATGCACATCGTAATATTAGTACTTAGCTTTTTTTTTTTTTTTTTTTTTTTTTGTAAGTGTTGTGTTTGTAATGTGTTGTAAGTTTCCTTCGTAATGGTTGTTTTGTTTGTCTCGTTGTTTGGTTATTTGTAATTTAATAATCTTCTTAAGCAGCGACTTCTTTTTCCTTTCGTTTTGCATACCACAAAGTTCCCATCCCATATCTTTCCCAAACAAGTAATCTTTACAACGAGATAATGGTTCGATTATTGTCTTCAAGATGATGTTAACGCTCGAGAGGGGTCGGGGAAGTACCTCAAGATGAAGTCTTCAAGATTACTCACACGAGGAAGGCGAAGAACGCCGATGGTACGGACCAATGGATTGAGAGACGACGTAGGTCACAAGACAACGTAGTTCATGCTCTTGTTTATGAGGATAGTGGGAAGGAATCGGATCATGTCTCTAACACCCAACGTTGACTTTTTTTGATTCATATACTTTTGGATTGTAATATTGCTATGTTTTCTTGGATATGTATATTTTTTTTATGATAGTTTTAATTCGAATTAGATGTACTTTTGAATGTGAATTAGATTGTAGGAAGTAGTTTATGGATGTTTAAGTGTTTGAATGTAGAAAGTAGTTTATGGTTGTTTAACTTTACGATGTTTAAGTGTTTGAATGTAGTTTTAAGGATATTTAGAAGTACTTTAAATTGAAACTTGAGGTTGAGTTTGATTTTAGAATGTGTTTATGATTGTAGAAGTACTTTGATGAATTGGACGTGTTGATGAATTGCATTGTTGATTTGGTTGATGAGTGTGATTGGCAGGTGGGTTGCTGTAAAAGCAGCTGAATTCTGAAATTTTTTTTCCAGATTTTTGACCTCATGAGGTCGAATAGTCACCCAGATATTGATAATTTTCGACCTCATGAGGTCGAAATTGTACTCAGCAATCATAATTTCGACCGCACGAGGTCGAAAATCTGGGCACGATTTTGAATTTCGACCTCATGAGGTCGAAATCTGGCAACAATATTGCTAAATTTCGACCTCATGCGGTCGAAATTATGAATTTTTTTTTATTTTTATTTTTATTTTTTATCATATTTCGACCACGGAGGTCGCAAATTTTAAATAATATTTGCGTAAAATAATATTTTCGACCACATGCGGTCGAAATTTTTTATTAATATTTAAATAAAAATAACTTTTTTCGACCTCATGTGGTCGATTTTTTTCTTTTAATTTAGGTAGAAAACTTATTTCGACCGCGTGTGGTCGAAAATTTTCGACCACGTGAGGTTGAAAAAAAAATTTCACCCTAGCCGTTAGCGACCATGCCTTGCGGTCGAAATTTTGGTCGAAAATTGAACAGCCTTTTCGACCGCGTGTGGTCGAAAATTTTGGTCGAATTTCACTGTTTTTTTAGCAGTGGAATAGCACAACTGGCACTGTCATGTCTTGGACACGAACCTGAAACCAGACCATCAATGAAGGAAATTGTGGAGAAACTAGAACAGATTGAGGCTGAAGGTGAAAAGACCCAAGAAGCATAGAATAAGTTCCGAACATCAGACTGTGGTCAGCAATCCATCTCCACTTAATCCAAGGCAAGATGTAAACCGAGCCTATCCACTCCCTAGAAGAGAAAAATGAATATGATACTACGTTTTATTTATTGTTTTTTAGATTAAAAGTGGGAAGACTCTGAATCAAAAGTTGAATTACGGAAAAGCCCAACAAAATTTGAGTGACATTTTTACCCTTAAGCAAAAAACAATATATTAATTGGTACTCCAAAACGTTTCATATAATAGTACTCGCTCCGTCTCAAAATATTTATCGCATTTTTCATTTACACTCCCATTAAAAAAGCATTTATAAGGGTAAAATCTTGACTATTTTACCCTCTTAACATATTTCATCGTGTTCTCTCTCCTCAATAAATATTTTCTCCATTAATGATGAAACCTCTTAAATGTTGGTGTGAACTCATAAAATCAGTCAATTGATTTAATTAATACAAAGGGTAAAAGTGTAAAAAGTTACATAATTTTATCTTGGGTAAATAAAACGACAAATATTTTGAGACGGAGGAGTAGCATTGATTCAACATGATCGACAAGCAGCAAAACTTTAATTAATAGTAACTATATGACCTGTCCCGATTGTTATTCATTATTCAACCTTTTCATGTATTAACTAAAGCACCTATTCATGATTCTATTCATATTCTCCACTAGTGATCCCTAATTACTCTCATTTATGAGAAAAAAACTAAGAAAGCTTTTTGGCTTTAGGATACCACCGTGAGAAACCAGAAGTTCCACATCCTAAACATATATGAAGGTACTTTCTTTGCTTCTTTCTTTTGCAGTTAGATTCTTTTTTTCCTTTACTCGTGTTGTAAGAATGTTTGGTCATTTTTCTTTAGAAACTTAACTTTAATTGATTTTTCAATTAGCTTCAATTCATAATTTTATCAAGCATCTGTGTATGTTCATGACTCATCTAAAAGTCTCAGTTATCGGACTCCAACCATTCATATTCCTTACTAATGCAAAATAATATTCTTGTAGATCATTATAAAGTGTGAAGAGTTAAACAACATTGCTTATTAGCTTTTTCAAGTCCGTAAAATCACCACCTCCTTTGTAGCTCAGAAACATACTATATAACGTAAAATTAATCCCAAGACCACTGACAACGAAAGTCAGGATCGACACTCACGAGATGTTGAAGGATTTCGTCTCCATCAAATAGAGAGAATAAAAGGCTGATTCCTCAAAATGGTAGGTTAAAAATCCATTATCAACATGCTTTTATGTATATTACCTGAAAATTTTTACGAGCAAATTTTTCCTGACTCGTGATACTAACATCTTAGGTTGTTCTATCATCTAATTATGCAAGGAATGTTGTTCAATCTAAATTAATAATTACGACACTTGAAGTAGTGCAACCAAAGCCTATAAAGAATCTGCATCGTCTACATTGACCATTGGTGTCATTATTAGCCTCGTATAACAAGTCTTTTAAATTATTGGAGCAAAGCCTCAAAAGTTCTTCTCTTTTGTCATGCAAAGGGGTTTCAAAGATTTAAGGACTCAGAAACTCCATCTTAAACTCACCTCTTACGTCATACTAAGTTCTCAGGAAAAAAATTAACGGTATAACGTATAACAACATGTTGTAAGATATCTGAGATTAAAGTATTGGGAGATTAAAAAGTTTTTAAGTTTTATCTATGTATGGTGTAAAAGAGTTTTACTTCTCCGTTCCCTATCTATGTATTTACTTGATGTTTTAAAATTTTCTTTTGATGGTGTTTGGCTTTCTTTTTTCTTTTTTGAGTAAACCTATAAATCCTTGATTTGAGAACTTCATGTTTATGGTTTAGTTTTCATAATTTCGCTTTACTTTTCTCAATCAATACAAGCATTTTAATTCATTGAGAAAAAAGAAGACTAAACAAAACTGATGGTATATAATTCATTTAGGCAAATTTAGTTGAAATCTTATATCATACTATGTTTATGTAATTATTTAAATGTATCCAAAATCTCTTTAGTTTTACCCCTTAATTTTTTTTTCCTTTGTAAAGTAAACCTGAAATAGAAATATGCGTTTACATAGATACTTTTAGTATAAAAACCCTATAAATTGTTTATATATTGTAACCTTTGTCCTTGGACTTAAGAAACTTACGATTACTAATTTTGATAACTAATAACTATAATCTTTTAAAGACGTCATATTTTCAATCTATTATGTTCTCTAATAATAATAAATATTATTTTAATAGACTCACCATTCATTACTAATTTTGATAACTAATAACTGTAATCTTTTAAAGACGTCATATTTCAATCTATTATGTTCTCTAATAATAATAAATATTATTTTAATAGACTCACCATTCATCATTTTTATCTTGTTTTTTCCTCCTTCAAGTTCAGTATAATTCACACTATTCTAATACTTATTATTTATACAACTTTAATGTGTTTCAACTAATTAGCATGAGATACACGTGCAACGCACGTGTCCAGATATTGGTTATAACACAAGCGGGAAGCTCCTACCTTCAAAGTTAGATTATGATTTTTCCCCTGCAGTAAATTAAAATGCAATAAAACATCTAAGTAAATAATCTATGTTATATTAAAAGCATGAAAGCCCTAACTTAAAAGTTAAATTTTTAAAATGCCCTTCTTATTAACTTAATACTCTATTTAATTTAAAAACAAAAAACTAACGCCTACACAAAGAGGTGTGCTATAAGAAAATCCACAACGGCCCCCAAAGTAAGCGACCGGATTTTAAATGGTGCCTTTTCTCTTGCACTTTCTCAGATTAAAAGTTTCTTTTATACGAGAATCGTGTTTTCATTGCTGAATTCGTTACAAGCCTAATGTACGGGTTTTGATATTACTAAGTAAAGGTAACAGATCATGGACATGTATAATAGATTCCGACTAATTAATGCCCAAAGCAATATACATAGTCAGATTTTTAGTTCCTGTCTGGGAAGAAAAAAGATTTTACCACGGTATTACGCCGACAACTTATGTACTAATATATCTTACTTTCTGGAAGAAATTATACTAAATTTCTTTTCTCTGCCCTCTCTTTCTATTTTGGTCTTTTGCTTATTAGTTTTGGTTTTTATCTTTCATGGTTATATCTATTTTTTCAGATGTTTAATAGCTTTAATGATTTGATGTTCTTGCAGATTAAATGTATAAATTAAATATTGAAATTTTCATTCATCCATTCAATTCTGCTTTCCTTTGCTAATTTACTTCTTTGGGCTTTGATGATCAGGTCGTTATGGCTGTGTCTCAGGTCTTGCGTTGATGCAGTCGTGAGTATGATCATGATCTGCATTACCTCTATGTTCTATGGCTGCTTTTGCCCTTCATAAATTACTACAATAGTTGTTTACTTGCGCCTTGGGCTTAAAAAGATACTAAAAGAGTTTAAATTTATATATATATCGTTAGTGTAAATAATTTTACACCATCAAGTCATTCAAACGATATCTACATATAAGTTTTCCTTAAAATGTGAAATTCGAAATCCTGAAAATGAGATATGTTACCAGCTATAACAGGTGAAAATAACCTGATTGTGTAAAAATTGTTTACACTGAAAGCATATATTAGTTAATAGGTATCACTCTTAGTTTAGGTGTCTAAATGGAAAAAATGGACAACTTTAGGGGGCTACACATGTATTTAGCCTTTATTTTATGCTATCCTTACTCTATTATCTTAGTTTGTTGGGAGGTATGGATCTCTCATTATACTAATTTCTATATTATAGCGATAAAGTAAATTAATTTATATATATTGGTTAAAAATGTGGTAAGATCTGTGTTGTTTATGGATAGGCAGCATGAAACTTCTTTTTTTATTTATGATAAGGAGTATGAAACTTCTTTAATTGTAGGTAAACTAAGGATGAAGTGATATAGTACATCAGTACATGCTATACAGTGACCGTCATATTAAGAGATTTTATGGGTATCTCTTGTCATTATTGATTGTGCAGGATACTGATACTGCTCTTAAGCTAAGGTGTCAAAAAGCAATTCACTGTGCCTCAGGTATTTAACACTACAATTGCAAAGGACTTTAATTATACTTTTATAGATAACTAGATGTTGATGCCCGTGCGAATAGGCCTAATATGAGCTAACGCCAAACATAATATTAGCATGATAATATTTTCGTTCGAAAAAGTACGTACAGGAAATTATTTGGTTTCATTTCATCTCAAAGTTTTTGTTTCATTGAAATCTTTACATTCTACAGGTCCTAACCAAAACTTTAGTACTATAATTTAATAAAGTAATATAACTTATTATTTTTTAATTATGAGAACATTCATTTCTTAAGTTGTAAAGCACTAAGAATCTAACATTTTATCTATTTTTTTACTATCGCTTAATGCTATAAATTTATTAGGTTTGCAAAGATATATATTTGCTTCTTAGGTTGAATTGTATTTTATACAACAACCGTGAGTGATTATACATTATTCTCCTGAAGATTAATCATTTCTTATTTATCATTGACAAATAAAATTTAGAAAGTTTAGCGCATAATTCATCTTGACAAATAGCAGAAAAGTTGTTAGCATGATACAATATTTGCTTCTGTTCTTCTTTCATAATTACAATGATATATTGTTAATAAGTACTTTTATCATTTATATCAATTTAGTGAAAATATTATCGTGTAATTTCACATCATAAATGTATTTTCTTTAAAATTTAATTTAAATTCTACTAAAGTTTATGGTACATAGTTACACATCAAATTAATTTTTTGACCCATATATTTTTCTGTTATTTCAAAATTTATTCTTATTAATGTTAATTGGTTATATAATTTCTCAAATTGCATTTATTTTATTCATTATTTTGTCAGCTTTTTAAATAAAAATTCGCTTAAATCTTTTTACTTATATTACAAATAAGTCGTATGTTTAATATAACACTATGGTTTGTGCTCCGTATCCAAAACTTTATTATATTAATGTTTGCTACGAATGCAAAGTTTGCAAAAAATTATTAATACTTTTTAAAAGAGAAGACTTGTTTAAAAGGAAACTATTTTCTCCTCTTTGAGACAAAACAATAGCAATATTTAAGCATCAGTTGATAACTGAATTTTAATTCGATTAATTTAAAGGTGTAAAATATTATATTGTCAATGTATGTAGATTGGACCTAAACAATACTTATTATTTTTTATCAAGTTTTGATTTGGATAATTCTAAAATTAAATCAAATTTACATTAGTTCAAATTATTAAATTAATTTTATATGTTTAAAACGAAACAAAGTAGAAATTTGATTTTCTATTTAAACGAAGAACTAATATTTTTTAATTTTTGGTGAATATTCTTGGTTTAGCTCATTTTACTTGTCGTGTTGTCTTTTGCATGTTTTTTTTAAGGAAACGTCAATTAGAATTATAATTTGACTAATTTACCTTATTTATTATTTGATCTCCATTTAATATTATTTTTTTTTTACGACATTAATCTCTTTTCACATTTATTAGAGTAAGAAGAAAAATGAAAAAGTAATTAAATTCTATCTTATTTTAAAATATAAATATTTTAAGTATATTTATTTTAGTAAACATAACAAATAAATGACATGGCGTAATAGCAAATACAACAGTTAAATATCTAGATTAGATCTCAGTCTAATATAAGAAAAGAAAGGAAATTGTATGGTTTGACTAAACCTTTTGAAGAAAAGCAATAATATGGGGTCCACGTTTTTCTTTGTACATAATGATTTCATTTACTTTCACTAATGGGTTGATACGCATGTGTGATGAATTCACCATTATTGACTTAATGGGATACTTTAGAAATTACATGAATATTGTTTTATTTTTTAATATGGGGTCCATATTTTTTTTCTATGTATTGTTTGTTTTTTTAATATGGGGTCCACGTTTTTTCTTTTTTTTTTTTTGTACATGAGTTGGAGGATGGACGACGGTCCTCCTCCAAACTCATGTTTCTGTAATAGTATAAGTACAGCTTGCAATTGCAACATAGAGAAGGTTGTTTGCGAATGGATGTGAATCATATATATATATAATTACACTTTGATTGTTCATCTTTGTAGCTTCAGATGATATTCAATCATCTTGATCTCGACAAACAAATCATCATATGACAATCCACGTTGATCATTCATTTAAACTTGTACTTTATTCTTTCATGTATAATTGTTTACTCAAAGTTTTAGTTTATTAATATTGATATTATTTCACAAAATCGTGTATGACATGACTCGACATACACGTGTTGAGAAACTAATAATATTTTAATTACATAAAAGTTGATTGAATAAGAAGTTCATCAGTCCTACTTTCACGCCACATTTAATTCTGCAAGTAATTAATATATCTAATTATATCAGTGTTTTTTTCTCTTCTCTCCTTCTATTCAATTTCTTCTCCACGTTTAAATCCTTTATGACATAATGGTTTAGTTAAATCGTTTCTATTCTTTTGGTTACAACTTCATGTATTCATCACTTGATTACGAAATTTGAAAGGATTTTTTTTTACCACTATATAACAAACACATTATATGCAACATTCACCATCTTGCTTTCCATTGTGACCAAATTCAAACATTGCGCATCCAACGCCATTTGGAATTCTAAAGCATCACCAACACCATTGCTATCTTGTAGAATATTTGATTAGGATCATACTATATTATATCAAAAACTAGGGTACTTGCCGCGCTTCACACGGTTATAGAAAAATTGATAAGTTTAGATATCACTTTTTTTATATAAGTTTAACGGAAAAGGGCCAAATACACCCCTGTACTATCGAAAAAGAGTCAAATATACCCCTCGTTATACTTTGGGTCCAAATATACCCCTGTACTATCGAAAAAGGGTCAAATATACCCCTCGTTATACTTTGGGTCCAAATATACCCCTACAGTTATACTTTGGACACAAATATACCCCTCCACCGTTAAAGTTGACCAAGATTAATAATTTTAATGAAGAAAATGCCATGTGACATGCCACCTCATTGTCCAAATCCAATTTTAACCCTCCCTCCTTCCATGTCATCTTTCATCATTTGCACCTCCCCTCCACCACTACTACACCCCTATACCCACCACCATTTTCACAAATTCGAAAGGTGGAAGAAATCAAAATGCTTCAAAGGACTCATCCCAATTAACAGCTTTCCCATCACTTGGAAGCTAGAAGAGCCATTAAACTTTGAGGTATATCTACTTCGAGCATTTGATCATAGGCAAAACATTGAGCAACTTCCTGTCTTAAAGACATGACAAGATTAATTCAACTGTGTAGTGCAGTCCAGCCAATCCAACAGGAACGTATCATGAGTAAAATGTCACGTGCACATTACAAGACACTGAAAACTAAAAGTTAGTGCAAATGAATAACGTCGTAATATTGGCAATGCTAGTAAAAAGGCTTGCTCTGTATATACACATATGGAGTAATACTTCGGGATTCTGATACCACCTTATAAGCTAATTTTGAAAAGCTAAAATATGTACATCTATGAAGCAGTTAATTGGGATGAGTCGTTTGAAGCATTTTGATTTCTTCCACCTTTCGAGTGTGTGAAAATGGCGGTGAGTTTAGTTTCGAGTATGTGAAAATGGTGGTGGGTATAGTGGTGTAGTAGTGGTGGAGGGGAGGTGCAAATGGTGAAAGATGAGTGGAAGGAGGGAAGGTTAAAATTGGATTTGGACAATGAGGTGGCATGTCACATGGCATTTTCTTCATTAAAAATATTAACCTTGGTCAACTTTAATGGTGGAGGGGTATATTTGTGTCCAAAGTATAACTGTAGGGGTATATTTGGACCCAAAGTATAACGAGGGGTATATTTGACCCTTTTTCGATAGTACAAGGGTATATTTGGCCCTTTTCCGTAAATTTAATAGAGATAGAAGAAATAAAAGGTTCAACTATATGAATTAGAAAATGATAAAATTACAATATCGACATTTTGGTAGAATTAGAACTAAAAGGAATTATATTTCATTGTTATTTTTTTTATTTTATTTTTTTTGTGTGTGTGGGGTGCCCGGGGGGGGGGGGTGTGTACACGATTTTCTTGGTTTGATATAGTTCAAATACATGTACATATAGATTTGCTTTCTCTTTTTGTGCTTTCATTAGACGGTAAAATTCTTATTGGATTTCTTCTATTCGTGTAAAAGAAAAAAAAACAAAAAGTGATAAAACTAAAATAGGGTGAAAAAGATAAGTATTTCCATCCATTTCCTTTTTCGTATTTTGTCCTTTCGGTGTTCTTCTTTTTCCCCTCAATTTTTCACCATCATCTAAATAAATCCCTAGTATTAATTTCGTCTCTATCCCCTATTACATTATTTGTTTTCTGCTGAAATAAATATTTCTATTCCAATATTTTTATTGTTTGTCTTGTAAATAGAGAAAAGTAATTCTCCAAAAAGGAGAAAAACAAAATAGTTGGAAAAGGCAAAAGAATAGAAATTATATTCTTGCAACTTATAATAAATTTCTTTTCAGTAAGAATTTCAGATAATTTCTTTTTCATTTTACCTTAATCAGTCATGAGCACCTCATATGCCAATAGTAGATTGGATTGTCACCTGTAAAAATCAATTAGTCTATAATGCAAATATAGAAAAAAAAAAAATTGCCGCAAGAATCTCGACAACAAAACATGTACTATAGTGTACATATAGGTAGAGAAAGTAAAGGGAGGAATTCTAAAATTGAAAAAAAAAAAAATGAACATATTAATATACGGGTATGATGTATGTAGAATCTAAGTACTCAAAATAAAGTTTAAAACAACAAAAATTATAATAATAACGCCTCAAACTATATATATATATATATATATATATATATAAGTTGATTCTAGAGTATACTTCACAGATTCGACATAATTCACTATGTATGACTTAGTCTTTTTTTATTTAACTTAATATGTCTAGCTTGGTCTATTTTTTTCTAAAAAAATGGGCTCATATATAAATGATAGAACATACTGACTCTAAATTTTGAATTCGCCACTAAATATAGATTGTGTTTAAGACATAACTAATATAAATATGAAGAGAAGAGCGTGGAGAAGTACTTGCACAAGCCAAAATTGATGAAGAATTCCAAATCCAATATGAATAGTTTCAAGATGGGAAAAACCAGATTTACTACATAAATTGTTGAAATAAATCAAAATAAATCCGTTTCAATAGATAGCCACTGCAATACTTACTAATCCTTAGAACAAAAAGATAAGTACTTCCAAGGAAATGTAATGCCATTTTAAAGCTTAGTTGTAAGAAGAATAAGAAAGAACCTTTACTCTATTATATACATATATATAGTTAATGAATTGACGTTCATGTGAAAAGGTTTTGAGCTTTTGAGACAATGAAAAGTTAAATAAAATTGAAAGGTGGGGTAAAAGAAAAGTCACCTTGAGATGATATTCAGTTAGAAAATGTTTTTGTGCCTTCTTTTTATCCAATGAAAAGTCAAGCATTAAGGAGGAGTAAAGGAAAGGTTGTTGGTAGTGAATAGCTAGTAGTGGGCAAGTAATAATTTGGTCTACTAATTTATTTCACCCTCGCTAATCTCTCCCGATATTTGTTTGTGCTACGACGTGGGCTGATGTAGGGAAAACGGTTATTTAGGCTTTATTTGTTTGTCCTAGAGATCTGAATTAATTACTTTAACGTGGGATTTAGTTCAACACTCATTTTATGAGGCTTTTTAAAGTTATTTAGTTAATAAATTATTTAGAAAAAAATCAAAAAAAGGAGAAAAAAGACAAAATAGAAATGGAGGCCATAGAGAGATGCCACATCACTTTATCTATGTCTAGCTTTATATTATATATAGATTCTTCCTTTACTCTTCAAGTCACCAAACATCAGTCACATGGAATAACAGAAGGAGTCCGCACGATTTCATTGAGGGGTTTAAGATATTTTATCAAGAGATGAACGAAAAAGAAGAAGAAATGAAGCAGCGTCAGAAATTTCGTAAAAGTTTTGTCCTGAAGATACAACCAATTTGAATATAATATTGTTGCAACATGAACTCTTGTGCTGTAATTTTTCTCCATGCTCTCTCTCATTTTTCCTATTGAAGCATTTTGAATTATTTATAATAGAAAATGATGAGAGTGTTTTAAGAAAAATCTTATTTATGGGAATTTTGCATAAAATTAGGAGGAGATTAGTTTTCTTCCAAAGAAAAAGCATGAGGTAGGGAGTAACTGATATGTGGAGGAACGGGAAACAAAAATAAAAACAAACAAAGTGGAAAATGGAAAAGGAAAGAGAGAAAAATTACAAGAAAAAGAAAAGAAATGGAAGATTTCATATAGTACGTGTGAATGTAGTTTATTTTCCTTCTGTCCTCTCCCCCTTTTTTCATTTAAGTACTTTGATTTATAGGAGAAAATTATGAAAGTGCTTTAGAAAAGAAAACTTATTTTGAGGGATTTTGCATAAAATTAGGAGGATATTATTGCAGAATTTAGGCATAATGTGGGAGTAATGGGAAAAATGAAAACAAATGAAGTGGGAAAGGAAAAGAAAAAGTAAATGAAAGGATTAGTTTGTTCTATGTATAAAGTTGGTGCTTCAGTTACTTGAAATGCATGCTTTATCTCTTACTATCTTATTCCCTTTATTTAATTTATGAAAAATAAGATACAGTCACGAGAAAAGAAAAGCTATATACAAAAAATAAATTTACAAGAAAAATATTTATATATTATGATGTATTAAGATATATACATTTGGTAAGCCTTTTAATTCTGTCCAAAGTTGTCTTATTCTCTATTTATACGTGACAAGCCTTTTCAGCTTTTAGTTTACCTCATTTTTAATTTGGTAAAAAAAAAATTTCTCATCAAAGATCATAGTTTTTTTTTTTTTATTTGGTGTACTTGCTTTACAACATCTGCAATAAATATGTAAGTGAAAAATCTCTTTGATTTAGGTTGATGGTCTTCATATTCTCTGAACTGCATTTTCAGGATATAATTGAGTTACATTTGAGTTATTTTTGTTTAGAGAGCACATTACTCTTTTTTCCTCTCCTGCATGATCTTTTAAGTTTCCTGCGTCTTACGTATCATATAATTAATTTTAATGCCACTCCCTCTATGAATTAGCTATCCAATCATGTGAATCATAGTTACGAAAACTTCGCAATGAAATTTCAATAAATTGGCTGAAGCAGAGAGAAAATGTGAAAGGTTTGAAAAAAGGCAAGGTTTTAATGCTATGAAAGGAACATGTAAGATAGAAAAATGACATTTTTACCCAAATAATTCAAATACTCTTGCATGGGACACGCACGTGTCCAGAAACTAGTATAATAATATACATGAAGAAGCTACGATAGCTTAATTGTCCAAATACAAACTATTTCTTCTTCTTTTGTTGTCAACTCTTGTATGTCAAGTTGGTCCTGGTAGTCTGAGCTAGTGAGGTGAAGTGTAAGGCTCTGTATGTCGTTGGGTTGTGTGTTTTAGTGATACGTAAGGAGTTCATTGTTTTGTACATTGAATTGAAGGAGATTCAGATTTTAAGTTGGTAACTTGTTACTATCTTATGTTATGGATATCATTGAATAGGGAGATGCTGTGGTGATCAGAACTTAGAAACTGGGAGGAGATAATACATCTGAATTAGTTTTATTTTGGGGATGACCTTTCTTGGGAGGTTGTTTGTCGTCAATAAATTGGCAAAAAGATTAACGGGGTATCCCTTTTAAGGGCTGATTTTTAACTTTTGTCCATATTTTAAGAAGTAGTACAAATATAGATCCATTGGCAGTCTCCAGGCATAACTTCTCCTCCTCTCCCTTCTTCGTCCACTGTGTCTGGTATAATCATATACTGGTTCAGAAGCAAAATACATTTCATTTTCATTATGCAATCATTCAAAGAAGATTATGACGATATATACACATTGTTCTGGTTCAGCAGCATATATACTTCGTATTCATTTTGCAGTGGATAAGAAGATCTGATAATATCTTTGAAAGTCTTGTTGCTATAATCAAGCCCCATACCATGGTCCTGGAAGAGAAGCTGGGGCTGAAGACTTCCATTGAATTGATTGGAGCACAAGACTAGGACTCTCCGACTGTATGAGTTACTCAACATGCACGGGAAACTGTCAACAAGTCTGTTACTTCCAACATTCAGGACCTCCAACAACTTGCAGTTGACAAGCAATTTTGGCAGCTCCCTTTCTAAGGAGTTCCTACTGAGGTGTAAAGTTTTTAGAGCACAGCCGATTGAAAATGAATCCGGTATAACACCACTGGGTCTATTGTTCCCTAGATTCAACACCCCAAGGGTTGTACTATTTTCCAGTAGGCCTCGTAGTATTGTTCCACTCAACGCATGGTTAGAAATCAAGAACTTGAGGATAGCTGGAATTGCATATGGATTCAGGAATTCTTCCCGTGAGGCCATTGTTTGCAACTGAGGAAAAGGAGGCAAGAGCAACAGAATTTCCAATATCTAGTTGTCACGACCCAAACTAAAGGGCCACGACCAGCACCTGACCGTACTAGCCAAGTACCATCTGACATAGATCTGTGACAACAACATAAACATAGGTGGGCCGATAGGGCCGTTATGTGACTCTCAATAAACTCACAAGAAACATGCATGTATCAACTATGCTGAAAGGCTCATCTGTGTGGAAATACTGTTGACACCCAATTTTGTCCCACTTTTCCTTCAATTAATTCATCTAAGCTTCTTGATCGTTAATAATTTGGATGAGTTTTTTTTTTTTTTTTAGTTTTATCAACAAATTTACTTAACATAGCACTATATTAATATTTTCAAATATTATTAGTGCACGGTTATTTATTTTTAATAAACAGTTATATTATATATTTGAAAGTGGTTAATTCTGTCCAACTTACTAAGATGAAGAAGTCCAAATAAATTAATTAAAGGAGGAAAAGGTCCATAAATTGCAACCCAATTTGTCAAAGCCCTTCAAATTAAACCCAAACCTTAAGCCCAATACCTAACCAACCTTCAGAATCTTAAAGTCATTTTGTAGAGTTCCATTTTTTTTTCCTATAGCAGCAGCCCTCTTGTCTCTTCTTTCCCTGCCCATTTCAATGAAAGTGCTTTATTTTCTATCAACCCCTAGTAGGTTTTGTCACACCATTTTAGAAAAACCTTGTACCTCTTTTGTATCTCTCTATATCAGCATCCTATAAAAGTTTCTCTATCTCCTATCTTCAACGATTTGGTCAACACAAATGGCCAAAACACTTTTGAAGTTTTTGGAAAAAATTAACTTTTTGAGATTCGATTTTGATTTCAAACAACTAATTCATGTAGAATTACCCCCCCCCCCCCCCCCCCCCCACCAAGAACTTTAAACCTAAACTCTAGCTCCTTTCTTCTATAAATATAGCCTTATATCTTCATAAAAAAGGCGGACTTTTTAGCTCCGCTTGAACAACCTGGAAATCCTTAGCGTTTTTCTCTTTCGATTTTTCATCTTTGGACTACCACTCTAAACCTTAAAATCGCTTAAACTTTTCATTCTGTCTTGGCGGACTTTAGCCGCGACAGAGATTTTCGAACTCATTTGTGTGAGGTTCGGATCTGTTCATAACGGGAGAGTAGATCCGAGGCCCCGGCGTCCCCGTTCACTGCACCCACAAGAGGTAAAATCTGGTCCTCTTCTTACTTTTTGTTCAGTTAAAATTCTATGATTCACTTAGAAAGATCATGTTTATAAGGTACTATTATATTCATATTTATTTGTTCTTAAGTCATGGAATTAGCTACTGTTTTGAACCTCTAAATGTTAACAGTAATGTTGTGGTTTAAACTGAGTTCGTCTCTTATGCTTACATCTACATGTTAATTCATCCTGGTATAAGTCAAGCTATGAGAAATATGAAGATTAAAAAAAATGGACTCTGTTTAGTTTTCCTGATAATACAAGGTATATATCACCATGCTAAATCTTGTAATACGGAAGTTGTGTGTTAACGTACGGCTTTGACTAAACGACTAACTAAGGCTAACGGAATAACAAAATCGGAAGCAGTCATATGGTAGCGCACTGTGCATCTAACTGTGGTCATATATAAATATACTTTTTTTTTTTTTTTACATTTTACTCTGTCCATCTTCCATAATCATTCCATATGTTAAAGTGAAATATTTTCTTTAGTAGCAAAAAATGTGCTTCCAAGATCGTACAAAAAATGTTTGTTTTGATATAGTGTAAGCATTTTAAGAATTTGCTTAAATTTCTCAATTACTATACTTGATAACATGCTCCTATCAAGTGTTATATGAATATTTAATTTCGTGTTTGTTTAAAAATTAAAGACAATGTGATTTCTCATCCCGTCTTCATATGTTATTGATAACCAAATTCATACTCTGACTATTTTTCTCTTTTCTATTTTTGCATGGCATACCGGAGCCGAAGAGTCTCACTTTATGACTCAACATCGCTGCTAAATCCGAAACGTGCATCTGCATCTTCCTTTGTGTTTCTCCTCCCTTGAAATACATCTGAAGAGAGGGTCGAGCCAAACGGCGAACCCCAAAAACTTTGCTCTTCTACAGGAGCCAAAATATGGCTTTACTTCATCCTTTTTCATTTCCTAATGTTGTTGATTTGCTGGTGTGATTGCCATTTTATTTGTGTTTGGTAATTAGTTGTTAATAGCTTTACTTTACTTAATTATGTAAAGTCCTTCTTTTAGTCGACACTAAGATACTTATTTGCTCACTTATGTGTTGCCTTTAGTCAAGAATGTGATTTTCGTCGAGTCTTAATTGCTTTTCCTACCCAAAATGTCATTGGCGTCGAATGAATTAAGCTAACTGGTTTTTGGCTTTTAGTCACTTGTTTAATTTAGAAAGCCAGTAGGTTCACTCTATCAACTTTGGCCTTCAACTCGAGCATAACATTTATTTCAAAATAACAAAGATGATAGTAGACCCATCTTTAATCTAAAACAACGTTTTGGCCTTGGTCCTCTTTTAACCTTAACTACTTTCTTATACAAAAATGTATTTGGAAATCTGAAGCTTTTTCCATTTTTCAACTCTTAATCGAGAGTCATTTTGTTGAAGTGTTGTTACTTCAATCAATCTAAGGAGTACAAATTATTTCTTTTTTCCAAAATTAACTTAGTTACCCACTTAATTAGCCTTTTTAATCTAACTCTAAGTCCAACTGGTTAACTGTATTTTAACGGATCTTAAAGGGTGCTTAATACCTTCCCTTTAGATTAATTGAACACTTACCTAGAATCTTAACTTAAGTAGACCATAAACGGAGTTTAACTTTAAACAATCACTTCATTAACTTTAAGTGTCCTAATTCACCATAAATAATTAGGTGGCGACTCCTTTACTTTAATTAATCTCGAAATTACCGGAATGTTGTAAACCATTTTAACTCCGGTTAAAATGGGGTATAACAAATACTGAACATACTGTGTGAGCCGGTAAGGCTATCATAACCAACTGCGATGACATATGAAACCATAAGCCTGGACGTCATCTGACTGTACGTAATTGTCTACAAGACTCTACTAGAAAACATAACACAACGTGGCCGGGACAAGGCCCCACCATAGCCATACATATGTGTGTACATATCTGTATATACATAAGACCATGCTGACTCCTGGCATCTCCGGAACAAACGGAGTGCACCAACTTCATCCACTGAGCTGACATCCTAATAGATGGATCACCAACCTGTACCTGCAGACCTGTGGGCATGAAACGCAGCCCCCCAGATGATAGGAGAGTCAGTACGAATAATGTACTGAGTATGTAAGGCATGAAAATAGCATATACACAAGAATTATAAAAGGAATCTGTGACATGAGAGCCAATCTGTATATCTGAATATATCTGTATAACTGAATATCAGTGTAACTCCGTAAAACTGAAAGTGCCTCTAAGAGCATATGATATGCATGCTTTCTTTCAAAAATCATATACATATATCATAACTGTTAGTGCTGAGGAACGTACAGCCCGATCCATAAATGTCAGTGTTGCGGACCGTGCAGCCCGATCCATATATCATATCATCCCGCGTCCGGGGTATCAAAATAATCTGCCATTTGAATCTTTCGAAGTGACGTAGAGTTGGTAACCTCCGAATATTATTATGGATCTAATATCATCAACCTCTCTTACCTCTACTGGATCAATGGCCATGAGATCAATTTCAAGAATCATAAGCATGAAACAATATCATTATCAGGAGTCCAAAGAAACATAAGCTTTCTAGCTTTCTAAGAATGGAATCATTATCGATGACGTTCGTTTGTTCGTTCGTTCTTTCTCATATAATTCATGCTAAAAAGAATAAAAGGGAGAGCCTTAACATACCTGGATAATCTCCTTCTCAATCCACAACAAAGCTTAACATAATCCTCTTGCATCTACAATAAGTGAAATGATATCGTCGTCAACATATCAGGTCATGACTATCGTATTTCGCTAATCTTATAACTTACAGAAAAATGGGCAGCATTTCCCTTATTTATACTACATCCCAAAAGACACCAAAGGGCATCAACATCCCAACAATAGCAACAACTACAATATAATCCAATATAAACCTCTTCGATTACTTTAAGAATCATATCGAGCGGCAAGCTCGTTTAACGAATAACAAAGTGCAATTCTAACCCAATTCTTCTTTCATAATTCAGTCCACACCCTTCATAACATTATACTTATGTTTACCATATCCTTTTCCACCCAAAACATCATAAAGATAATCTTTAAACAGTCCATATATTTTAACTCTTCAACCTTCACTTCCGAGTCCTAGTTTTACTTACATTTTTTCCTTTTTCACTTCCTTCAATTAAAATATGAATAATCTTAACAACAATAGCCACAATATATTCAGGTTATATTCCATAATTTTCAACAATTAGAAACCATATTTACATCTTCAAAACAGTCCAACAAAATGACAATAAGTTACTAGCATTTCACGACGAGCGACAAGCTCGGATTGGAACACATATAAACCTTATTACCTTTTTTAAGTTCCTTTATTAACTTAATAATATTCTCAACATGATAATGAAATCATTTATTACAAATTCTATCCTTATACCATAGGATTATAACAAGAAAACAATCTGCAAAATCAACTACTTCCGAATAGCAATTATATTCATAAGTTCATGTTTTTCTTGTCAATTCACCTCAATCAACATCAAAATAATCATAAGTACAACCAAAAAACAATATATAATCACCTTATACAGTAGCCCCAAGTTGAATCCCAAGCTTCCCTTAGCTTATATTCACCTTCAACAACAACCTAATACGATAAAAGTGATTTCCTTTCACTTAGGCTAACTTTCAATGTGTGACTTGCATCAAATCTTTTTGTTCGACTCTGGAATCCATGGGAATTGATTATAGAGGGTTTGGGAGAGTTTAGAGGGAGTTTAGGAGTGAGAAAGGGGTAGAAAATGATGCAAAAATTAGATTTCTCGTTTCTAATAATTCTGATTTTTACTGTTCATCCCGCGTCACTGTTCATCCAGTGGAATTATTTCACGGCCTCAATTTTTTTCCATCGTTTTTCACAGATGATCTCATTCCCGAGCTTACATTAACCAACTTAAGATATGAACGACACAAAAAATTTTCTGAGGTGTAACGTTCTCCCCCCCCCCCCCCTCCCCCCCCACCCCCTTTGGAACATTCATCCTCGAATGTTAAAGTAGTATCAAAATTCCTCTTTACATCACTGGCGCTAACATTGCTCTCGTACACTCATTGGTTTCCATTCAGCCTATGGCGCTGATCTTGCTTAATCTTTGTACCCAAGTCATAATTAACCTAATCGCCTTACATCTGTTGTCGCCTTCATTCCAATCTTTTACCTTTCATTATCTTATTAACTCACACGATCTCGTCTTACAGGTTTCCGTCCTTGCCTATTATCCCTTTCCTCTAATAATCTTGCTCTTTCTTCGATCTTAGTCTGTATTATTACATGTTGGTCGTAATGTCGCTCTTATTAGATTTTCTTCTTCTTCACAAATCCGATTAATTTATTCAATTCAAACTGTTCTCTTTATTTCGCTTTTCAGTTCTACCTTGTGCGGATCCCTTTATTGTGCTTGCGTAGGTACTTCTCATCTCGATGTACACTTACCTCAGAGATTTCATCTCTGCTACACTTAACGAAGTTTCGGTTTCCATAATTCCACTTTAACTCTTGTCCTTCACATGACATTTCTCATTGAGTTAAATCTTGAATCTTTGGAATTAAACTTCCCCTTGACTAAGGTTCTCGTTGCAGTTCTGCTTTGTTATTTGCCCCATCATCATTCGTTACTGACAATTCATTGTTATGTCCTTTGTAATGTCCCACTCTTAAGCCATTACTATACATATTTCATAGATTGGAGATATCGTAACCTTTAGTACCATCCATCATTACGTAGGAGTTCCATTATATCCTGGCTTAATGTTCCCCGATGCACTTATCTTTCTTGATAATCACTTAACATCGATACCCATAGTCTTTCGTTTTAGTCTCTTGTATCTTTCTACTTCTGAACACTTCCTTTCTTCTCCAGTTATGAATCAAGTTGCATTCGTATTCTTGTGGCTTATGGTTCCTTTAACTTATCATCCCAAAGTCTGTTTCATCGTCGCCCGTTTCATATAACTTTGAATTCTTCATAGGCCATAATGCCATATATTCTATTACACCTATCATCCTTTACAGATCATGACGTTTAAAACGTTTCTTCCATTACTTCTATTCTCCTCATCCTTTTTCCATAACTTGGATTTACAATCTTTTTGCCACATCTTTATTCTTAACGGTGTTTTCTTATATCCCATGTGATACCAGTTGAATAGCTCCTGAGTATCCTCATAACCCCGTAGGCCTGAAGGCCCGAACCGGGCAATACGCACCCACTAAACAAAGATAAAAAACAATTTTACATATATACAAAGATCAAACGTCGGATCATAGCTAGCATAACCCTTATACATAAAAAGTGAAACGTCGCCCCAAAGTCACAAATATATATATATACATATCGGCTACAACTTTCGCAGATGAATAGCACATAAGCCAACAAGGTACATATCCGTAACACAAACCAATATACACAACTGTACAATAATCGCCCAACCCACACGTGTATGTCATTACCTCTAAGAGTAATAACGAAATCATATGACGGGACAGGCCCCGCCGTACCCCCGAATAGACATATACACATATGACGAATTTACTTATAGGCTCCGAACAAAAAGAGCGCTCCAAAATTCTTATCCTAAGCCGACGGATCACCAAAGTGGGCTTTCGGCATGAAACGCACCAGAAGAAATGGGGTATTCCTTTTGTAAAGCATGAAATTCTTTCCGGAAAAGTGAGCATAATAACCGAGAATACCAAAGTTCTTGTGTCAAATACAAATCATACATAAGAGGTACGATCCATAATCGAATGCCAAAATACTTTGAAATACAAGTCATGCATATCAATGTCATGTATTATCCATTTTATGGGACTCGGCGGACGAGGTCGCTTCAACACATCATACTTCGAAATATTGTATAACTCTTGTGGACACATATTTCGGAACACATCATATTATATCGAACACATCATACTTCGGAATAGAGCATAGTGCGCCATAAGGTGGTATGTAATCATTAGTGAGAAACTATATATTCATTTTCAAAGACTCAATGGATAATCAAAACGAATCATCATTTAAAACCAAGACAATAGTCAAATCAAGTTTCCTCCGAACGTATATCAAATAGAACTTTAGAAACCATAGATACATCAAAACCATTCTAACTTTCTTAATAAGTAATCAACACTTAGTCATGTGTAAGTTCTTTCAAAAGTAGTTAGAACATACAAAGGAAAGTCTTGATCAAACCAATCCGAGCCCGCCTATGAAAATTAGAGACATTATTCGTTATAGAACATTTAATCCCTTCTATGAAAGTTAGAGACAATATTATATTCAAAAGCTTTTATTGTTTTTCAATCATGCAAAAGACACAAGAACCATAGTTCGATTATATTAAGAATGCGAAAATCAAGAAGTTGAATCGTAGACATGCTCGGATCGTAAGAACAGAGTTACCCCAAGGCTCGTATCATAGCCTACTTACAACTAAGACATGCCAAAAGAAAGAAAAGTTACCATTTCCTAAGCTAATCCAAACTTAAGTCTTTTTTCTACAACAACGTCGTTAGACACCAAACATTAGTCATAAGCACTTAGAATCCAATTCTAAGCTAGACCGGCAAATCGGCAGTATTTCGTTCAACAACCCCGAGAATTCAACTCGGCCAAATCTTCAACAACAATACCAACAACCATTCTAACAACATCAACAATTTATTCAAAACGCATTCTAACATTAGTAACCCACATAATTCGACAACATTCCATTTATTTCAAATCAACCAAATATAACTAACAATATTTATTCAAAATCATTCAAACAAGATGTAAACCCATCCACATAATATTCAAAACAACCCAACCAATATGCAACATAACCCGAAACCTTCCAAATTCAATAAGAACAATAACAACACATTCCTTTCTTCCAAATTCATGAACTACACCAACAATCCACACTTTAACAACATTAATCAAATACACATTAGTTCAAATCAGTCACAACAATTACAACTCCAACTTGAATCATTAAACTTTCATTATCATCATAGAATCCACAACAACAATAACCAAAAATCAAATAAAAATTAGTTCATCAACACAACACACCACCCACACCACACCAACACCCAACATTTCATGAATTTCATCCATTTCTACTACAACATACACAAACCATCCATAACACAAAAAAGGAACCTTACCTTTTCCACTTAGTTCTTCACTTGGCTAGGGTTGTGCCTCGCAAGAATGAATGGTTTGATTGCTCCAACAACTACTCCATGTTGTTATACACCTTCTAAGGAGTTGAAATTAAGAAAATAATAAATAAATGGAATTAATATGGCCGAATGTCTCCCTCCCTTTCTCAAAGTTTCTAGAGTTGAACATGATGAAGAACTGTCTTGATTTGTCATCTCTTGTCTATATATATATATATATATATCTCCTACAAATATAAGGTGAACACATGTACCACTCATGGCTTAAGGCAATCAAAATTTACCAAACCATGGTGGTACCCCACACGGCCACATGTGGCCATTTTCATGAAATATTTAACTTTTCATAATTCACTTTTAACCCCTAATCTTCCTTAATATTCCATACCAATAAAATTATACGCAACTTGTGCCTTAAACAAAATCAGAGGTTAAAAGTCTTTACCTCGTATTCCGGAATAGTCTTGTCCTTAAATTTTCACGGTTAACTCGGAATGTCCCAATGTACAAAATACGGGACATAACAGTATCCTCATAAGTAGTGTGAAGGGTGAAGTACTATCCGTTATCTTCCCCTTTGTCATTACAATTATCATACGGGGACAACCGTCTCAACCCTCGAATTTACTTTGCGAACATTCTTCCCCTTAAAGTTTCGCTGATTATTCCTTTTGACTTTCTTTCCGAACTGATGTCACCATTATCCCTTTGACTCATGACCCCTATTATCCATTTGAGTCCTTCATTTCTCATAGTAAGTACTTGTGGACATATTCCGTATTATATCGAATCTACACTGCCATAAGGTGGTAGCTCATTACACCACTTCTATTCTTGTGCCAATGCCGTCATTGGTCAAGCTCTTCCGTATTCCTCTTTCAATTATTTTCTTAATACTCTTATCCTAGATCATGCTTGATCTTATCAGTACATTATCGTCATTTAATCTATTTATATTCATGTTGTATCGCTAGCAATTTCGCCAATATGTTGTCGTCATCTTACGCCTGACTATACAACCATTTCCTTACATCTTTTTTGTCACGCCCCAAAACCCACCCTAGACGTGACCGGCATCGGACGTCATGAACAACATCGGAAGAACCTAAAAGATGCACTAAAAATACTTGAACCCACCAGGTTCAATATTCGCCTCTAACATTTTATAAAATAAATGTAAACAAATCATGAATATATGAATTAAATCGCTTTATTAATCAAATACTTAGTCAAACGTAATATCAGAGTTAATCAATAACTCAACAACTACCCACAAGAATGTATACTATGGAGCTTCTAAGATAAAGGAATAATAGTTTGACTCGTCGGGAAGCAGCCCGGAAAATTAATATAAATAAATGGAATTAATAGGGTGTCCCACGAATGAACGTGTGGGTTCACCAAATCGGGAAATATCAAAAACTGTTCTTCTCCGTTACCTAACATACCATCAAAAACAACAATGGTATGCCTGAGTATTTCGTACTCAGTGAGTGCCTCGAGGACAACAAGTAATACGAAAATAGAGTACAATAATACGTAAAGAAGTCAGTTCTGAAAACCATATGAAATCAGTGGCAAAACAGTTATTCAACTGGTGTATCTCAATAAGCATTATCAAAACAGATTGGGAAGCCTCTTGTAAATTACAACTTTCAAATATGCCTCTTAAATTGGTCAAGATTGTCAACAACAGTGCCATGAAAGAATAAGAATATCACACATGCCAATACAGGCCCAAGAATCAATCACATCGAAGGGATGACTGTAGAGGTTTCCTAAACACAGCGCACCACACCGGAATATGTAATTCTTGGTGGCTATCCTTCCTCCCGAATAGCTAGGCATAAACCGCACTCCAGGTAGCGAACCCGGCAGTGGCCACTCTTCCTCCCGAATGGCTAGGCAATTACCACACTAGGATCCATAGTGGCTACCCTTCCTTTCGAGTAGCTAGGCCAAACACAACAATAAAGTTCATAGCATAGAAGCCGATTCACAATTTGTCTCAAAGTAGTCACACCATCAATTAGCATTAAAGTTCATTATTCCACATCGTAAAGATAAACCATTTCAAAGAACGTCTTGAAAACGTTTACACTTCTTTAACTAAGATGTCAATGCCATAGTTCAATATGAAAACATCATTACCACCCCTTAGCCATCATTATTGATTATCTCTTATAGAGGAAAAACATTTATAACTTATATGTGTAAGTAGAGCATGATACAAACTAGGTTTAATATGGGTTTGTCCCCTCACGCACATCAACCATAATCAAAGCATGAAATATAGTTCAAAAGCCTGCAAAGTTCACCTTTTTATTCAATAAAGAACTTTAAAAGAGACATACAAATCAAAACCAAAGAGTTCATAAAAAAATCGATCGAAAGAGTATGTTCAAAAGAGACATACCTTAATTCCCACTCAAGCGTACTTCCCACAATCCAACAATTATTCTACAATAGTTTTAGATAGGAGAGATTAGAACTCTAACCTATTTCCACCCATAAACCCTTCTTACCAACGAAAGCTAGGGTTTTCATGCCTAGAACGTGTTTTTGAATACTTCATGAATCAATCATGGATTGTAATCCCATAGGATAACCTAAACTAGTCGAAATGCGTTCAATAACATCAAAAAAGTCAAGGATCATACTGTATTGAAGGAATATTAACATCTCCTAACGTCCTTTTCTTCTTCTTCTCTTTCTTGGGTTTCAAGAATCTAGGATTTTTGGAAGATGAACTAGTGTTAATTTCATGTTAGATTGATGAAGTAATGATGGGAATTCATCAAGAACCTACCTTATATGTTTTGGGGAAAAGCTAGGGTTGTTTCCTCTTAAAAATTCGGCCAAAACGAAGTGGAAATGAATATGACGAAGTTAGGCTTTTATAAAATTTGGGAAAAATCGCTTCAGGCATAAATGGCCTGGTGCGTCGCCTAGGGCGGCGCACACAGTGTATCCATTTCGACGGCATCAAAATTTTGAGTTTCCTGAAAATTTGGCCTGGGACACCGCCTAGGGCGCCGTGCACGACTAATTTTTACACTGTACAAACAATGTTCAGTAAAACGGGCATAACTCCTAGTACAGAGCTCCGTTTGAGCTGGGCGACCTACTGTTGGAAATTTATTTTGAAGACCTACAACTTTTATTTAGGAAGTTCTCCCAAATTCCCAATTTATTTTCACAAAACTGGCTTAGTGATCAGACCTACTGAAATTTAGCGAGTTTGAGAACTCTTACGAACTTCACTATTTGGGTTGACTTCAAAATGATAGCTTATCACCCAAATTCATCCCAAATGGATTCATATGGATAAAATATCAACTTAACACTGGTTTTCATACATTCACTCCTAACTCGAATTTACGGGATGTTACACGTTTTCCTTAATTACCACTCATAAAATAATTATTCCTTAATTATCGTGCTCATATCCGGTAGTCCTGTGTCTCACAGTCATCCCTTTAACTTATATCCTTTATTTACTCCAAATTCTCTTTCTTAAGTTAAACTTATCACTTACATTCGCTTTCTCTTTCTCTCCTGGATACTTATCCTTCTATTCTCCAGCCTCTGTTGTCGCTAAATCTTATAACGAAGATTCCCGTCATAATTTCTTTATCATGGATATATCCTCACTTAATTTCACAAACTTAAGTCTACCCTCCACATTTTACTTTAGACGTATTCATCACTTGCTAACTGCTCAGTATAACATTCACCAACTTATTCTAGTACCGCATTCCCATCTTAACTTCTTTAGAGTGTCTTACTCGATTTACTTCCCCAATATTGCAAGAAAATATATCTTTCCTCCGTCAAAGGTCATTCTAGTTACCATGCCTTATAGGTTCGTATTACTCGTTCCTAAATCCCTTCCTTTCCCCCTTTTTTTTCGTTTATCCAATATTTCTTTTCTTCCTCTCATTGCACGTCTTAATCGTTCACTCTTGTTTATTTTTCTTATTTTGGGGTAGCTTGGGATGTTTGGAGGGCACTTTAGTGATCTTGGGATTCAGTTTTGAAGACAAATGAAGCCCCAAGTCGAGCACCTCAATTTATAACATTTCACAATTTCAGCCGACACCATTTATACGGACCGGGGATTTTTGTTTTGTTTTGCGGGCAGTGAATAATTCCACGCTCCCTTAAGTTGAATCGTGAAAAGGAGGTTGAAATTCCCAGTTCTGTTTTGGTTTCACGGTGGTAGCTCCACCTTCCCAGGAACCATAAAAAAATCCATGGACTGTGGAAACCAATAGTGGATTTGCCTCCTTCAGATTTTCCGACGAAATGTATTCTTTCCGATCCGATCGACTCCAAACTTTCACATCCTTTACTAAACATGTTTACAATCATATATTTACCCTTTCCTTTACTACAAATAATTGTCCCTTCTTTTTCTTTAACACTCTTTCCATAGCAATCATAGCAATCTTCTTTTGCATACCCATTTCTTATTTAATCCAGAATTCAAGGGGACATCCTTCCTAATCCATCATCTTAAAGCGTCGTAGAGATTTCAGGTTATTATCTTCCTCGATTCCTTATTCATAAACACACTCAAAACTCTTCCCTTCTTTCATCATAAAAAAAACACTCCTACTTTGTAGCAACCATGTGCCCTTCTTCTTATTTTCTCATTGTACCATCTTACTATTCACCCTTCCTCATTTAAGGTCGCCTCTTAACTTCTACGCTTAAGAACTCGTCATCAACTCTTTTTTTTTCGACCATTCATTATTAAGTCATATTCATCTTGCCATAACATTTTTCACCCTTTTAAAATGCACAAGAATCTCATGGCTTCTATTAAATTCTAGGAAAATTTCGACAGAGTTTCCCCTGTAATTCTCACTATCCGAAACTTGCACGCAGCCCATAAATTACGTCCAATGCCTCACAGGGCCAAATATATATATAAAAACTACAACTTAGCCACACAAGGCTATCAATGTCGAGTAAAAATGCGACATAGTAAAACTTACCTCATGTAGCACATCCGCACTTCCTTTTTTATAGCTTCGAGCCATAGCATCTAACTTTTGTTAACCCATTCCCTTAGATTTTCCTCGTCGCAATTACGGGACACTTATCTCTTTACTAATTCTTTCAACTTCCTTTATCTGCAATCTTACAAGTCGCATTCATCATTGGGGTTAAACTTTATTCGATTCTACTATCTTTCTTTACAATAGACATATCTCGATTAGTCATACTATCCCCTTTTTCAATATAACAGTCTCTATTACTTAATCAATAACCACAAACTTTAACTCATTGTCTAGTCATAATCTTCAACTTTTACTTTTTCTTAACATCGACTCCTTACTTCTTTCCTCGAGCAAATTACTAACTCTACTCATTATCGTCGACACATTTTAGAAATATGTCAGAAGTATACTCATTGCATTATAGCATTTCATCAAAACCATAACTTTACTTCCCTTTGTCTCCAGGAATACACAACCCAAAATGGATTTGTCTCATATGAGTACTTAGTCCCGTAGCCCTCGAATCACTAGTCATCTCTCCCGCAGAAGCCATCTTTCAGCTATAAAACAATCAATGGTTAGTAGAATGAATCTTATTTCTTATGACTTGGTTCTATCGCACAATCTAAGAGATGAAAATAAAGTAACCATCCTAAATGCCCTGTAGCATCCCAATTATAAATGTGGTGCGCAACACATTCATAAGTGAGACTCTACTAGACACGGCTTGTAGACAACCCTAGGACAGAACTGCTCTGATACCACTTCTGTCACGACCAAAACTAAAGGGCCACGACGGGCACCTGACCGTGCTAGCCAAGTACCATCTGACGTATATCTGTGACAACAACATAAACATAGATGGGCCGATAGGGCCATTATGTGACTCTCAATAAACTCAAAAGAAACATGCATGTATTAACTATGCTGAAAGGCTCATCTGTGTGAAAATACTGAACATACTGTGTGAGCCGGTAAGGCTATCATAACCAACTGCGATGACATATAAAACCTCAAGCCTGGACATCATCTGACTGTAAGTAACTGTCTACAAGCCTCTGCTAGAAAACATAACACAAGGCGACCGGGACAGGGCCCCGCCATACCCATACATATGTGTGTACATATCTATATATACATAAGACCATGCTGACTCCTGGCATCTCCGGAACAAACAGAGTGCACCAACTTCATCCGCTGAGCTGACATCCTAATAGATGGATCACCAACCTGTATCTGTAGACCTGCGGGCATGAAACGCAGCCCCCTAGGCGATAGAGGAGTCAGTACGAATAATGTACTGAGTATGTAATGCATGAAAATAGCATATACACAAGAATTATAAAAGGAATCTGTGACATGAGAGCCAATCTGTATATCTGAATGTATCTGTATGACTGAATATCTGAAAGTGTCTGTGTAACTCTGTATAACTGAAAGTGCCTCTGAGGGCGTATGATATGCATGCTTTCTTTCAAAAATCATATACATATATCATAACTGTTAGTGCTGAGGAACGTACAACCCGATCCATAAATGTCAGTGCTGCGAAATGTGTAGCCCGATCCACATATCAAATCCTCCCGCGTCCGGGGTAACATCGAAATCTGCCCACTGTAGTGGTGTGCACATCTACATGCCTGCCCGGCTGACTATAGCGCAGCGCGGTATGAGAAAATAGCTGTACATGTATATATAAAAATGCATGAAGGACTCATAAAGATGACATCTGAATCTTTCTGAGTGACGTAGAGTCGGTAACCTCCGAATATTATTATGGATCTAATATCATCAACCTCTCTTACCTCTACTGGATCAATGGCCATGAGATCAATTTCAAGAATCATAAGCATGAAACAATATCATTATCAGGAGTCCAAAGAAACATAAGCTTTCTAGCTTTCTAAGAATGGAATCATTATGGATGACGTTCGTTTGTTCGTTCGTTTTTTCTCATATGATTCATGCCAAAAAGAATAAAAGGGATAGCCTTAATATACCTGGATAATCTCCTTCTCAATCCACAACAAAGCTTAACATAATCCTCTTGCGTCTACAATAAGAGAAATGATATCGTCGTCAACATATCAGGTCATGACTATCGTATTTCGCTAATCTTATAACCCACGGAAAAACGGGCAGCATTTCCCCCGTTTATACTACATCCCAAAAGACACCAAAGGTCATCAACAGCCCACAACAAAAACAACAACCAACAATAGCAACAACTACAATATAATCCAAAAGAAACCTCTTCGATTACTTTAAGAATCATATTGAGCGGAAAACTCGTTTAACGAATAATAAAGCGCAATTCGAACTCAATTCTTTTTTCATAATTCAGTCCACACCCTTCATAACATTATACTTATGTTTACCATATCCTTTTCCACCCAAAACATCATAAAGATAATCTCTAAACAGTCCATATATTTTAACTCTTCAACCTTCACTTCCGAGTCCTAGTTTTACATGTTTTCCTTTTTCACTTCCTTTAATTAAAACATGAATAATCTTAACAACAATAGCCACAATATAGTCAGGTTATATTCCATAATTTCCAGCAATTAGAAACCATATTTACATCTTCAAAACAGTCCAACAACACGACAATAAGTTACTAGCATTTCACGACGAGCGACAAGCTCGGATTGGAACACATATAACCCGTATTACCTTTTGTAAGTTCCTTTCTTAACTTAATAATATTCTCAACATAATAATGAAATCATTTATTACAAATTCCAGCCTTATACCGTAGGATTATTGTTACATCTCGTATTTTCGTGTGTTAAGTTGCATCATAGGTTAGTCACATAAGCTCAAAGGATAGGATTATTTTTGAAGTTATAAGTGTTTATGTTATGTTCAACAAGTGATAAGTAAGTGTCGCGATGGTTGGAGGTTAAACGAATCGGAAAAAAAAAAAGTTTTGCTAAGTTTGGGATGTTGAATAAGTTATACAGACTGTATGGAGTTTTGGACATATCCAAGTATGCAAATAAAGGGATCGGTGTATAAAAGTTTTAGTTGTCGAAATAATTTCCGCGGATGAACAAGCAGTCTTTGCTACGGTAAGGCGGTGAACGATCGCTACAGTACGACTTGGAGCAACTACATAAAGGGGTTTAACCCCTCATTTTCAGCCAAGAAAACAGCCCAAAAATATTTCCCAAAAATTCTAGAGAGTTCTCCAATCTTTCCTCCATTAAATTTCAACGCGAGTTAAGTAAAAATCTCCGGATTCGGGTTTCGCGGCGTATAGTTACGATTATAATATTGTGTTGTGGTGAATTTGTGGCTTGGGAGTAAGGCAAGTGTTGGAGATATCGCGGTATTAGCGGAAGTAAGGTATGAATCTTTCTCTTTTGGTACCATTTAAGGCTTATTTACGGAGATAAATTTATGGAATAATTATGTAGCAAATTCGTTTGTGGAGGAGTTGGAGAAAATATCATGTGGAGTATTTGATGGAATATTTTGGTAGTAATGAGGTTGTTCTTGTTTGTTGTTGTTATTGGTTGTTGATTGTTGGTATTAAGAATTTGGGCTAGGCATATAAATAGGGGAGATGTTTGTCCGAATTTCACAACCTTAAAGGAATTTATTTAGAGACTTAAGATAAGGCGTGACAATGAGCCTAATGATAATACGAATGGTTGCCTATGTAGATTATGAGATGACGAACGATCCTAAATAAATCGCGCGACGGAAGCAAGTTGGAAAGTCGGAGAGTAAGCTCCAAAGGTATGTTAAGGCTAGTCCCTTTCTTCTAAAGGCATGATTCCTTTCTTATGAATCCAATAGGTGTTTTTCAAATGTCCCATGATCCCTTTATGTGAATCCATAAATGTTTTCCAAGAATATTCTTACCCCCAAAAGCTAGAAATTCATGATTCATAGAGTTTGTGATTCAAAGGCATGACTTCTTTCTTGATAATCCATAAATATTTTCCAAAATGTCCCTATTTTCCGAGTCAAAGATTTATGATTCTACAAGCTTTTATGACAATAACAATGGACATGTTTTTACAATATGAATGATGATGTTAAAAATGAGAATGTTTCTATGATGATTATGATGGTGATGATTTTAATTCTAGAAATTCCAAAGCTTATGATGTTAATACTATTATGAGATTATTTCATGATTTTCTCGATTTTATTCATTGTTGTTGATCTCACCTTATAATAATTGTTCCTTCAAGGTGAGATATAGCGATGAAGATACTTCCATAATGAAAATCGGAGGTTACCGACCTTACGTCACTTTGATAGAGTCGTAGCTTTTATTTGGCTCTCATGCATGCTTTGTATATATATGTATATATTTTACTACACCGAGCCGCGCTATAATCGGCCGGGTACGGCACCTATTGTGCAATCAGTCCGATTGGTACTACACACCGGTCCGAAAAGAGCCGGTACGTTACACACAGTAGTCCCGAAAGGGCGGGTACGTTACACACCGAGTCCGAAAAGGCCGTGTACGTTATGATGATGATATTATATATATGTATGTAAGGAAAAAAGTTTTTTTTTAAAAGCTAAGCATGCATGACATCCGCCTTATAAGGCATCCGGATGTCTGTGTTATCTCTCTTATTCCATGTTACCTTACATATCTATATTATGTTGTTATTCATGCCTTACATACTCAGTACATTATTCGTACTGACGTCCCTTCTTGTGGACGCTGCGTTTCATGCCACGCAGGTGTATACAGATGAGTAGAGGATATTAGTAGAAGATGTTCCAGCTGGATTGGCGAGCTCCATTTCCTTCCGAGTGTTGCCGAGTCAGAGTATCTATGTTATGGTATCTTGATTTATGTTAGAGACTTTGCAAACGAGTCACGAATATAGCATGTCGGTCTTTGTAAGCGGCTCTGTAAGCCGATGTATCATTATGCATTACGTTACAAATTTCATATGATTCTGATTTTACTTGATTTGAGAAAGACGAAAAGCATGCTTTTTTTGAAAAGCTTTCATTATGCACTCATTTCATGATTTAAGAATCTAGTAATATTATGAGTATAACGAGAACCAGCGGGTTCGCTCGGCCCTAAGTAAGGGTTGGGTGCCCATCATGCCCTATCAAAAGTTGGGGTGTGACAATTATAACAAGAAAACAATCCGCAAAATCAACTACTTCCGAATAGCAATTCTATTCAAGTTCGTGCTTTTCTCGTCAATTCACCTCAATCAACATCAAAATAATCATAAGTACAACTAAAAAATAATATATACTCACCTTATACAGTAGCCCAAAGTTGAATCCCAAGCTTCCCTTAGCTTATATTCACCTTCAACAACAACCCAATACGATAAAAGTGATTTCCTTTCGCTTAGGCTAACTTTCAAGGTGTAACTTACATCAAATCTTTGTGTTTGCCTCTTGAATCCATGGGAATTGATTATAGAGGATTTGGGAGAGTTTAGAGGGAGTTTAGGGGTGAGAAAGGGGTAGAAAATGATGCAAAAATTAGATTTTCCGTTTCTAATATTTCTGATTTTTACTGTTCATCCCGCGTCACTGTTCACTAACGATACTGTTCATCAGCGTACTGTTCATCCAGTGGAATTATTTGAGGGACTCGATTTTTTTTTTCCATCATTTTTCACGGATGGTCTCATTCCCGAGCTTACATTAACCAACTTACGATATGAACGACGCAAATTTTTTTTCGAGGTGTAACACTAGTGGGATGGAATTGCTGAAATTATTCCACGAGTAGCCCACATAATGGCCGAAGAAGGTGGAATTGGTAGTTCACCTTTTAGACGGTTGGAATGCAAGTCAAAGACTACAAGATTGCTGGAAACTTCATAAGGCTGTTCCACGTACTCCAGCTGATTGAAAGAAAGATTCAGGTGAGCGAGAACTCCATCACCAATTCCCCAAATCCAATTTGGTATTGCCCCCCGTTTTAGTTGTCTGAAAGGTCTAAGCGGAACATGCATGACTGGTTTTTAAGATCAGGAAACTTTTGCAACCGACAAGAAGCTAGGCTCAATATTCCCAACGCATTGGGAAAAGTTGACGAGGTTGATTTGCTGCTACTTGTGTCAATGGTCAAGTTATTGTAAGAAAGCTCTAGTCTTGAAAGGCTAGTGAGCCTTCCAATAAGGTCAACTAACATTCTCCCACTAAAGAAGTTGGAAGAAAGTGAGAGGACCTTAAGCCTCTCGACTTCAAATATGGACCTGGGAATTGATCCATTCAGATTGTTGTTGCTCAAATCAATTGTATCCAGCAGACACGAGGCTGCATTGCGAAATTTGTTGACATGACCAACAAATTGATTGCTGTAAAGAGAAAGCTTCTGCAAGGAGGGGAGCTTAAAGATATATGCAGGAAGGATCCCGTTGAGTAAGTTTTACTAGTGCAACTGTGTTCTAGGGAAAATCAATTCTTGTTAATCAGCACTAGAATTGTAACTAAGCACTCAAAGTTGAAAATAGAAAAGACCAATAAATCTTTGCCCTTTAATTCTACTGAGACACATTTTATTCTCCTATTGGTTTCTCTTTGACCTGCTTTGATATGCTTTTCCTTGAGCCGAGGGTCTGTCGGAAACAATCTCTCTACCTCCCAAGGTAGGGGAAAGGTTTGCGTACACTCTACCCTCCCCAGACCCCACTTGTGGGATTACACTGGATATGTTATTGTTGTTGTTGTATTGGTTTCTCTTTGGCATTCATATAGGTTAGTTTGTTTTACCTTAATCCCATTAAAATTCTCTTTTATGTAAAAATAAAGGCTACACAACACAGAAAATAGAGGCTACAAAACAATAAGAAAATTAAGAATAGATCTTGTGATATACTCAGTGGATGGATATGATATAAACATAGAGTTCTGTGTTTTCCCTCCTTTTGGTTCTTTTTGTTGGATTTCAGTTGCTGATAAAAAGGAAAAGATGCTGTAGTAGTTACAGCCAAGCAAACTGAGTGCTATCATTTTCTATGTGCCAAAACTAGGATCTGCTGTTTCTTTGGTGCATCCATTGCTTCACTTTGACAAAGAAATATATCTATACAATTGAATGTTAAAAACAGTATGACAAATCCTCTTATTGTGTGTCAAGCATAAGTTCTTTTTTTCATTTTACTGCAAATATAGAAGATTAACCCAAAGGACATCCCTCAACAATAACTATTGGATGATTTCGCCTTGCTACATGTCGTGACATTATTATATCTGCATGTATGTTAAGATTAAATTCTTCTGCGAAAATTTTGCTAAATTTCTAAGTGGAGAAATCGAACAAGGGACGGAAGCAGTGAAAACCTTATTGAGTATTGGGTTGATTGTTGTTGAAACTTTCTATATGTTCTAGAAATTTGAGGGTATATTGCCTCTATCACTCTCACACAGCAGCAGTGTATTTTATGACTTGCTGGTCTATTGAGTTCTTTCGAAATCTTACATTTGTCAATGGAATGGGGGGGAAAAAAAAAACTCAATACAAAGAACTACCGAAAATACAAACTTAACTAGAAAAGGTTATGATTGTGTAGATAACAGGCCAAAGTTTCGTTGCATGACTACTACATACAAATTAGCCATTAGTTTTTCCTGAATATCAACACCGTGTAACTTAAATCATAATGGAGTTACAACAAATTGCTTTGATGCTAAAATTTTCATTAAATACTTTGTAGTTAGAAATAATTTCATTTGGCATAATATATAAACTGACCCTCAAACTTGGCCTTAGCTGTTAAGTATGCCCTCCAACTTTGGTTGTGCATAAGTAGGCACCTCAACTTGTATAAAGTTGAACACATAACCACAAATGCTAACGTGACACATAAATTTTGGAGGTGTCTAGATGATCATTTTGTAAGTTGGAGTGTTCATCTGACAAAGTGGAAACAAGTTGAGGTGCCTACTTGTACTAAAAGTTGGAGGGCATCTTTTGCAAATTGAGGCCAAGTTTGAGGGCACACGTTTATATATTATGCCGTTTCATTTTGTCCATAATGTTTAAAGGGCAAAGGTGCAAATATACCCCTCAACTTTGTGATTTAGAGCAGATATACCCCTCGTTACAAAAGTGGTATATATATACCCTTGTCGTTACAAAATGGTGCCAATATACCTCTGTCGTTACAAAATGGTGCAAATATACCCTTTTCGCTAACATGATTTAAAAAATAAATCATATAGCTTATTTTTTAATTAAAAAAAATGTCACGTGACTTTAAAAAAATAAGTCTACCCATTTTTTTTAGTAGACATACTTTTCTAAAGCCACATAGTAATTTTTTTACTTGGTGGGTCGGGTTTGGTTCGTTTAAATAAATGAGTAGACTTATTTTTTTAAAGTCACGGAGACATTTTTTTAAACGAACCAGACCACCCGACGCATCAAAAAAAAAAATAACCATGTGGCTGTAGAAAAATACGTCTACTAGAAAAAATAGGTAGACTTTTTTTTTAAAGTCATGTGGCATTTTGTTTAATTAAAAAACAACCTAAATGAATTTTTTTTTTTTTTTAAATTTCATTAGCGAAAAGGGTATATTTGCACCATTTTGTAACGGCAGGTGTATATTTGCACCATTTTGTAGCTGCAGGGGTATATATATGCACCACTTTTGTAATAAGGGGTATATTTGCTCTAAATCGCAAAGTTGACGGGTATATTTGCACCTTTTCCCATGTTTAAATTGTTACCCTTGAAGTTAGTTATCGAACCCTTGAAAAGCTGCATTCAAACAAGGCACTTGAAATTGTGTACATTCATCAGGGGAAATAACAAACACATTTATTGATCACATTGCCTTTGCTTATCTTGCAGTTTATTTAAACAAAGCAATCCAAGCAAGGCTTAAGCAACAACACATGTTAAATAAACTCATCTTTTAATTGTTTAAGGATCACATTGTTGAAAACCAAAGCAAGCATTTCTCCATATGTTTGTCAAACTGTTTCCTCACTGGCTCGTAAAACCAGAGAAGTGAAATAGTGTTTGCTGCCCCTACTACATATCCAACAGCAGCGAAAATGAACTTCCATTCATAATCTGAGTCATCTTGAGAAGTTGGTGGTGGTGTCAACTCTGGAGCATTGCTTTCACAACTGTTGATGAGAGGAAACCCGCATAGGCCTCTGTCTCCTTCATAGGAATCTTCTGAGAATGTTTGAAATTGATTACTCGATGGGATTCTTCCAAAAAATTTGTTAAATGATACGTTCAGATATGCTAAGAAAGTGAGATCTGCAAGCTCGACGGGGATTTTTCCAGATAGCTGGTTTGATGACAGGTCTAGCGATTCAAGCATTTGTAGCTTCCCAAGTGATTTTGGGATTGGTCCATCAATGGCATTGTGTGACAGGTTCAGAAAAATAAGTGAGCTAAGATCCCCGACCGTATCTGGTATCACTCCTTGAAATCTATTTGAAGAGAAATCAATAGATGTGAAGACCCTGAGAATCTTCACAAGCTTCCGCTCCATCCCTTTGATGGTTATTGTCACTGTGTCCTGATAGTAAAAGTTACTTAGCGGGAGGAACTTAAACTGGATATGGTTGCGTCCTGTCTCCACGTAATCATCTGCAACCATCATCCCTCTCCAATTTGAAAAGCATTCTGCTTTCAACACACCACTGAAGTTGTTGGAAGCTAAATCTATAATCTGGAGATTTTGCCAGCTATTTTTGGTTGGACCACAATGAAGACTTCCATTGAATTGATTGGAGCGCAAGACTATGACTCTCAGACTGTATGACTTACTCAACATGCACGGGAAACTGTCAACTAGTCTGTTATTCCCAACATTCAGAACCTCCAACGACTCGCAGTTGACAAGCGATTTTGGCAGCTCCTTTTCTAAGAAATTGCTACTGAGGTCTAAAGTTTTTAGAGCACAGCCGAATGGAAATGAATCTGGTATAACACCATTGAGTCTGTTCTTCCCTAGATTCAGCACCCCAAGAGTTGTACTATTTTCCAGTAGACATTGTGGTATTGTTCCATTCAAGGCATTGTTAGACAAATCAAGAACTTGAAGGTAGCTGACGTTGCATATGGATTCAGGAATTCTTCCCGTGAGGCCATTATTTGCGACTGAGAAAAAGGAAGCAAGAGCAATTGAATTACCAATATCTAGTGGGATGGAACTGCTGAAATTATTGCTCGAGTAGTCCACAAAGATAGCAGAAGAAGGTGGAATTGGTAGGTCACCTTTTATATGGTTGGAACGCAAGTCAAAGACTATAAGATTGATGGCAACATTGTAAGGCTGTTCCACGTACTCCAGCTGATTGAAGGAAAGATTCAGGTGAGCGAGAGTTCCATCACCAATTCCCCAAATCCAATTCGGTATTGCCCCCCGTATTTTGTTGTCAGAAAGGTCTAAGTGGACCATCCTTGACTGATTTCTAAGATCAGGAAACTTTTGCAACCCACAAGAAGCTAGTTTCAATATACCCAACTGGGGAAATGTGAAAGAGGTTGATCTGTTGCTACTTGCATCAACAGTCAAGTTATTGTAAGAAAGCTCCAGTCTTGTAAGGTTACTAAGCCTCCCAATGAGGTCTAGTGGCACTCTCCCACTAAATAAGTTGGAAGAAAGTGAGAGGACCTTAAGCCTCTCAACTTCAAACATGGACTTGGGAATCGGTCCATTCAGGTGGTTGTTGCTCAAATCAATTGTATCCAGCAGAGAGGAGGATGCATTGTCAAATTCATTGACTTGGCCAACAAATTGATTGCTATCAAGAAAAAAGCTTCTGCAAGGAGGGGAGCTCAAATATATATGCAGGAAGACTCCCATTGAGTAAATTGTTCCCTAAATTTATGTTAACAAGCTCTGTGAGTCCTTCAAAATGAGCTGGAGAGAGGTGACCAGTTAGACCATTGTGAGAGAGGTCTAAGTGGGCGAATTTCTTGGACCTCTGGAAATATGGGATAGAATCAGTGAAGCTGTTGGAGGAGAAATCTAAATGAACAAGATTGATAAGGTTTGCCATTGTGGAAGGTATTGGTCCACTGAAATTGCAAAAGGCGAGCTCTAAACTGGACAGGTTCTGAAGGTTCGAAATGGATTCTGGTACTGAACCAGAAAAGTCTGTGTAGCTTAGTGATATCGTCCTGAAAGATCCATATCGAGGAAAATTCGGAATATTACCACTAAGAAGATTATTATTTGACAAGTCCAAAATCTCTAGAGTTTTTACCTGAAAGATCTTTTCAGGAAATGCTCCCTGCAGAAAACAAGAACCAAGGGTCAAGGTAGTCAACTTTGTGAAATTGGCAAAATATTCAGGATCTGTGGTAGAGAGATTGTTATCGTCAAGATGGATAATAGAAAGAAATCGAAGCTTGGAAAGTGATTCATCAATAGGGCCTGAAATTTTACAATTACGCAAGCTCAAGACTGTCAAGTTAGGCAAATATGAAGATAAAGATTGACACCACTCACTTCTTTGAGCTGAAAGGTCAACACCATCGAGGTAAAGCTCTCTAAGCTCTGTTGAGTTCTCAATGAAAAGTCTCAAATTGGGATTCTCAAGTTTTAGTGGCTGCTCAAAGTCAGGGAAAAGAGTTGAGAGATCAAGAGTAACTAGCCTTCTTAATCTTGATAACATCATAGGAATTTGGCCAACAAAACCAGCATTTGATAAATTGAGGTACTTCAAGTTCGTGAGGTTGGCTATACCAATTGGTATTCCAACACTGAACCTGTTGTAAGCCAAATTTAGCTTCTCAAGATACCGAAGACCGAAAAGAGCACTAGATGAACTCTCAATTCCACTAGAAATTGCCTCATCGTCTAGTTCCAGGGTAATCACATGACCAAAAATGTCACATGTTAACCCATTCCAATTGCAACAGTCGCTTGTGTTCTGTTTCCAACTTGCCAACTTGGTCGACAAACTGGAGTCAAATTGGAGGCTGCCCCTTAATTGCAGAAGCAATGATTTCTGATAGTCAAGACATTGAGAGGAAACGAGGTAAATCTCATTTCCTAATAAGATTTGAAACAAGGGAATCAAGAAAAGCCATAGGAAGTGCAGAGTTTTCATTTTCATGCAACTTGTATAGGTGGATGACTGAAGTAATGTTAGAAGGAACTTAAAAAGGAGAAGATGATTGCACAGAAGCTGAGAAATGTCAAAGAAAAATACGCGTTTTTAAAGATTGTATTAACTCTTTCTACTTGTTTGATGTTGACCTTTTGGCTTCATTCAGTGGAAGACTTTGAAGATTCTCAGTATGTATTTATTCCTTGTGGAAATTTTTTTCATGACCAAGACTGCGACTGGGGTTAGCTATTTATTTAATTGGATTGCCAGTACTATTTCTCCTTTCTCATTTCTTGCTGGTCATGGCTGAAATTCCTATCTAAACCTGTTTGTCCATGCATCTCCCTTTCGTCCTTTAATTCTTCTTCTTTTTGTCTTCTTAGCTTTATAAGAGTCGTACGAAATTCAAAGGTGTGAAATGAGTAGCCAAGGCGAATCTAGGATTTCTAGAATATGTATGTACTACTAAAGAAGGAAAAAAAATGCATTAAGTGGTAATCGTTCCTTATTTTCCTCTTGTTAAATAACTAAGATTTTAACCAAGTGCGTTATTAAGACTTTTTGTAGCACGGAGCCATCGAGTGATAGTAGATCGATTCTAAAAAATATGTATATAAAATATCTAATTTTGCAGAAAGTTCATGAGTTCATGTGCCCCCAAATGTGCACATAAATTCGCCCCACAGTAGCACTAAAGATAAAGAACTCAAAGATATATGCAGGAAGGATCCCGTTGATCAGTAAGTTATTCCTTAGGTTTATGTAGACAACCTTTACCATCAAAAAAGAAAAAGGTTTATGTAGACAGGCTCTGTTAGTCCTTCAAAATGTTTCCTTTTTTTTTTTTTTCTTCTCCTGGGGTGGGGTTGGGGAGGCAAAAAAAAAAAAAACGATCTCAATCTGGATTTATTGTTGTTTTAAGTTGACTCGTATGTGTCACGTTGTGGAAGTCTCCTCTTTGGTCTTTCTTCATTAATTCATGAGGGAGTAGAGGATTACCGAGAAATATAGCTGGATGATTATGATCTCTCCATGTTTATTAGAAATTTTGAGTTGGAATTTGTAGAATAAACATTTTTTCATTAAGGAGGCTTTACCATCGTTAGTGGACCTACTTGGCACGAATTCAAATGAATAGGACCAGTAGCAGCTCTGAATGCCACATGATTAAATTTAAAAATAAAATAAAATGAAAAGGGTGTAATCCAACACACTTGTGAGAGTAAAATAATTAATTTTCCTTAGAATGAAAATGATAATGCGTTGATCTACAACTTGCGAAATTTATGAAATTTATCATGTAACTACTTGAGAATGATATAGATAAGTAGAAATGGATAACGGAAAATGAAATGGAACCACCTATCAATGGGTAACGCCAAGTTGTGGAATTGAGAGTTAATTAGCTCCTTGGACGATTGGAGTTTGATAGAAGTAGATATGATATTATTGATATGATTGATAACTAGGTTGGAATTGTATTGTTATAAATTGTTGAAGAGATTGATCAGATTTGTCCTCTGACCAAAAAGGAAAGACTGTATTCTTCTCAATTCACCACCAATTAGTTTTCAACTATTCCCTCAGTTTCAATTTAAGTATCTTATTTTGATTAAGCATGAAATTTTAAGAAATAAGAGAGATTTTTGAATCTCCTAGTCTTAAACTAAAGATATGCATTTATTAAAATACTTTTTAATCTTATGATCTTAAACAAGTCATGTAAAATGTTGAAATTATAAAGCTACCGAATATTATTTATATGTAGTTTGTAAAAAAGCTTTCCACTGGAGATCGCTTATTAATTCATTACAAATATATATTTTAGTTATATGATCGTCTTCAGCATAAATCGATAAATAAAAACACAAGAAAAACTTTATAGTCATATTCTTTCATTTAAATTTAAATTTTCTTTGGTATAATTCAAATTATAATTGGTCGTACGACATTATAACCACATTTTCCACAATACATACTATTTAATATGTTATTTTATAAGAGTCAAATAAAATTAATTTTTTTCATGTCACATTGACTGAACTTTTGTTGCTTGGTTGACTAGATTAATGGTACTCATTTTCGAAAATATTCGCTCATTTTGCACAGCTTAGACGACCATAATCACGTAACTCTTGGATAAAAATTGTTTGTTTATTTTATTTGTTTTCCTTTTTTCTATTTTTTTATTTTTATATTTAAAACCACCTAGCTAATAGCTATTGGTGTTTTATTCCAAAATCAAAGTATTTACACAGATAGGAAAAAAGAAGAACAAAGCAACAAACTATAAAAGAAAAGAAACTATTCTAAGCTAAAGAGACTGAAAATAGGATCAAAGTACTTCAAACTAGATGCTCATGCTGCAAGATCTCTTGTTTTGGAATGATAACACTATCGGACACCTCAAAGCTCTCACCAGGTGCTATGTTATCGGCACGATCATTCAAACAAGAGTAAAGCTACATGTGCAATCTGCTGCTGTCCATAATCCCGTGTAACCAAGTTGAATCCATTTCACTACCTATATTGACCATAACATGGCTGTTGTAAACTCCTAATCCAAGCCTGCTAGAAGAATGAGCAGTAACACTGCTAATACCACTATATAGCTAGGCCAGTCTTAGTAGCTACCGGTCATTTTACAGTCTGATGATGAGTAGTGAACTTGAACTAGAGTGCAAATAATCCTTCTTCAATCTGGTTCCCTTTCCTTGTATGTTTTGAATCTGAAGTTAGGCATCATATATTTATCCATATTTAGCAATCTCTTCCCTGTAGGTGTGACTTCCTGAAAATTGTTAACTTCTAATGTACTGCGCATAATTGAACACACTGTTAGCTAAAAAATGCGCCACCGTATTGCCTCCTCGCCGACATGGACAAATTGGACTTGTCCTCTCTTTCTCCACTCTTTAATCTTTTGCACCTCCATATTAACTTTCCAAGGAGTTTCCCAGTCTCCTTGAATGATGTTCACCATAGCTAGAAAGTCAGTTTCCATGATCACAGGTAACACATGATTATTAACACAATATTGCAGACCATCATCAATTGCAACTGCTTCTGCATATATGTTTGTTGTGTTGGCTATTCTTCTAGCAGCAACATGAACTAGATCACCTCTTTCATATCTAATCCAAAAGGCAGTTGAACTTTGACCTGGATTATCCCTTGATGCACCATCAGTATTGCACTTATACCACCCTGCATTTGGACATCTCCATTGTACCATTTGACCTCCTACTCTAGGATTAAGTCTTTCTAAAAGCTATACCATCTGTCATCTGAGGCCAAGTATGTGGGACATTCTTCAACCATGGATATAGACTACTTATCAAGTTATGAATGTTCTGATTAATGCGATAAATGACTTTACTCTTACTCATATGTGCTCCGTTCATGAGTGCATTTCTTCTCTTTCCACAACCAATGAGATGAATGATGGCATTGCTTTAAAACTGGTTTTAACTTAACCGCATACTTTATATTCCACCATTTACCATCGCTGATGTACGTATTAGAGGGTCTATGATACTTTTAAGCCGTAGTATAGTACTTGCCACACTTCGCTGTTTGCACAATTACCGCTTAAGAAAAGATGTTGCAATGTTTCCTCGATCGTGAATTTAGACAAAATGCGCATTTTGATACAATGGAAATATTCATCCTTTTGAGTACATCATCCATTGGGAGTTTAGCTTTCCACATCCTCCATAAAAATAATGAAATTTTGAATGGCACTCCTTTGCTCCATATTCTTTGATAGCTCAATGACTCTTGCTCCTTCTGTCTCATTAAATTCCATGCACTACTCAATGTAAATTTTCCATAGTTAGTTAAAGTCCACCATGGTACATCTGCATATGTTGATTGCCCTATTTTGCTCAATTCAGATCTAACATGATTCACCACCTGCTCTGGTAACACTACATTCATCTTTTGGAAGTCCCAACCCTCTGAGTTCATGAGTTCTGCCACCTCTTCTATATTGTGATCTGCGCTTGAGAAATCCCTGAGAGGACCCAATCTAGTCCAGTTATCTTCCCAGACATCACATGAACCATTTCTAGGTTCCCACTAAATTAAGTGATCCATTTGATCCCTGGCTTCCAACATCTTTTTCTATACTTGTGAACCACCTTTTCATTGTTCCTTGTTGGTTCAGCTTCTTACAATATTTATTCCACGGAAAGGTAGACCATAAAGAATTTGAGGTCCTAAATCTCCACCATAGCTTAGCAAACAAAGCTTTAGAAATATCAAACAAGGACCTAAATCCTAGTCCACACTCAGCTTTAGGCATGCAACTTCTTCCATGATACCCAATGTTTGCTTTTATCCTCTTCCTTATTACTCTATAAAAAACTTGCAAAGATCCTATGGAGCTCATTTCGAGTGTATTTAGTAGGTACTACAGCAGATAGCACATACACGGGTACACTTTGTAGAACAATCCTTATTAACACAGCTTTGCCACTAAATGACAGCAACTTTCCCTTCCAACTCTGCAATTTATCCTTCATTTTTTTGATGAGATCTTGGTAGTAAACTTTCTTCTTTCTAGCATGAAAAATGGGACACCCTAAATACTTGAAAGGGAACTTCCCTTTGTGAAACCCGTCAACCTTCCGCACATCCCGCATCACTCTATACGCCACCTTATAATGCGTGTGAAGGCACTTTTTCAGTATTAATCAGTTGACCAGATATTGCTTCATAATCTCTGAGAGTGTCCATGATCATTTGTAAAGAATTCCTCTCAATCGATGCAAATATTATGGTATCATCTGCATATACAAGATAGTTAATGTTGGCACTCCATTTAGGCAAGCATACCCTACATACAAATTGTTATCATGCAATGAGTTTAATGCCCTTGGTAGCACTTCTGCTGTCAATATAAACAAAGCTGGTGACAAAGGGTCACCTTGTTTGACACCCCTTGTAGAATGAAAGAAACCTCTAGCTTTACCATTAAACAAAATTGAATACCAGTTGTTTGCTATCAGTCTCCACATCCTATCAATGAATACTCCTGAAAATCCCATCTAATTCAGTACTTTTGTCAAAAAACTCCAGGAAACTCTATCATATGCCTTTGCCATATCTAGCTTTAAGACCACATTAACAGGTTTGCCCCTTTTTCTAATATCTGTGACAATTTCTTGAGTGAGCCAAATATTTTCAATTATACTCCTACCCTTCACAAAACTAGCCTGATGAGGAAAGATTAGAGTAGGAAGGACCTTCTCTAACCTGTGTCATGATACATGGGTATGCCAATGATAACTCCTTTGTCATAGCTCGCTGGTGGAATTCTTTAGCAACCAGCTGGCCAATGTCAATAAGGTATTTTGACATGATGGAAACTACTAAATTGGCCCTTTCAACCGTTAACATATTATCAGACTGAGTAGGGTACAACCTGTGGATGATGACACTCCGCTAGAATTTTCCTTTAACCGTAAGGTCGACCTTTTTCACCGGGGCAAATGTATCATGCCTCGAACCATGGCCTGGGCATAACACGACACTCGATTCCTGACTGCATATGACCGAGCGAACCACATGACTTGTTGACCCAACATGGGCATGAACTAATGTGGAAGAAACTATAAGCATGCATAATTTAAGTAAAGCGTGGGACCATAAATCATAAGTATGAAAATATCATTCTATCATAATGCGGAATAGTCTAAATAAACATAATAATAATGAGCCAAAATGGCTAGACGACTCTTAATATCTGACATAACACAACTGACTAGTCTATGAAACCTCTGACTACTAAACTATTTATCGGGACAAGGCCCCCGGCATACCTTAACTGCATGACTGAATAAACATAAGTACAACTAAAACCCCGAATAGAATGGGGCTCACCAAAAGCTGATACGTGCTGATCCGTCATCTTGTAAATCTGCATCGTGAAATGCAGGCCTCCAGGCAAATAAAGGGGACGTCAGTACACTTGAATTGTACTGGTATGTAAAGCAACTGAATGAAATAAACATGGCACATGAAATAATAGAACTGAAACTATAAGCTGAACATGAACATGAGTATCGTCTGTCATGAGTAAATGTATAACGTGACTAAAAAATTTCATATGCACATATACATATATATATATATATCTGTATTTGGGGGGAGAGCCGTAGTATAATTGACAACATGGAATCACTATGGGGGTACCTGGAGTCTGGTACCTGGCTCGACCAGCAGAGCAACCCCACACCTTGCCACGGTATGAGACATAAGCATGACATGAAAATGGATCCAATTCAATAGTCTGAAGGTGTCGTCCTAATCTGGGCGGATCGACCCTTCCCTATGTTAGCATACATAGTTTCAAGCTATCTGAGCCTTCTCGGTAAACCTATGCTACTCCGAAAACATGAACATGGATATGTATGTGGGCCAATGGTCTGTATAACATGGCTTGTAATCATGACTTGTAAACTTGATTCATAAACATGGCTTGTAAACATGATTTCATGTATATAGTATAGCATGGACATAAGTACATAGTATAACTTGTATAAAATATGGATGCATGTAGAATTTCATGAAATATGCGTATAAGTTCATATCTTGCATTTAAGAACCCATTGAATGCAAAGTATGGGTTTTTCATGAATTAAGAACAAATTCTCAACAACCTGAATAGAATATTAAGAACACAATAACGAATTAATCATACAAACATAGTGAATCATGGTACATATACTTAGGGTTATCATGAACATGTTTAAAACCGTAGTTTGGTAAACTTTCATATAATCATTGAAGGACATGGCGTAAGGAAGAACAATGATGTTCCCCACATAGATAGAAACCCTACATACCTATAAATGCTCCAAAACTCATAGCAATTATCTAAACTCGGAGAAGAAATTCAAAAGCCTTAGCCCTTATATAGGTTTTCTTCAAAACCCTAGGTTAGGATAATGATTTCTTATTTAGCAATTAAGAATAGATGTTAGAATTCACTTGGAATGATTGGAATAGGCTTACCTTGGTGTATTTTAATGGTGGGAAGACAGAACCTTCGTGCTAGGGGTTGAGAGTATGAAAAATAGAATAAAAGACTGAAGTCCAGTATTTATACTTAACTGAGTAGGGGAATTATACGGTCAACTTATACAGTCGGTATTTTGATGTAGGTCCATATAAACTGACCGTATTTAAAAATGATAAAAATTCCAAAAACTGAAATTTCTCGAACAATAATTACGGACCGAGATACGATCTGTATTTATTTATACGCCACCAAGTACGGTCCGTATTTAAGCATTTAACTAAGTTGATAAATTGTTACACCTCGAAAAAAATTTCGTTGTTGCACAGTGAGTAGACTAACGAAGGACACGAGGTATTCGATATTTCGATAAGTCAGGAATGACATTTGATGACCCTAAATTAAGATTTCAAAGACATTCGAGTTAAGAGGAGAAAGTTTGCCAAGAGAGGGCAAGGCATACGATATGTATCGGAAAGGATTTACGAGTAGCAAGTTAATGATGACTTAATGATGTTTTGGAGAAGAGTCATAACGTCCCTTAGATTGTTAATGAGGTGATAAACAAGGGTTAAGAAGGTTCCATAAGGATTGGAGATCAAACGAAATGACGAGAACAAGATCAGTGAAAAGATGGGTTATACGGCCGATTATACGGTCCGTATAATGTTATACGGTCCGTATAATGATCCGCGAGAATCGTCGCGGTGAAGGCCTTACGGATTACGATGGGATTATACGGTCACTTATACGGACCGTATAATGTGCCGTATAATGGTCACAGAAACGATTGGTTGAAGGGGTGATTTCACGGTCACTTATACGGACCGTATAAGTTTATACGGACCGTATAAGTGTCCGTATATTTTCCCGACGGGTCAGATTTTTAAGTTATTAAAAAGAGGACCAAGTTCATTATTTCATTTCATTTTTCACCCAACACTTCAAGAACTCTCTAGAACCTTCTCCACACTTCTCCCACAAGAATTCAAGAGATATTAGTGATCAACTTCATCAAACTAAGAAAACCAAGTGTAAGAAACCCATTAAAGTTCATCCAAGACAAGAAATCCAAGTGAAGGTGAAACTAGGGTTTTGTTCAAGTGCAGTGTTTGCACCCAAGGTTCATTCCTACACTATCTAAGGTAAGTTTTATGGTATTTTCATGTTGTTTAAGGTATTGAAAAGTCGAAACACTTGGATTATAGAAGGAAATAGAAAATGGGTCATGAATGTGGGAATAGTGTCACTTTTGAGTAATAGTTGGATTGAGTCATGATTCTTGATGTGTTATGATTATAAGCATGTTATAAATGATATTGAGAACATGGGATAGACGTTGTATATGAATGAACGTAATCGTGTGCTATGACCTTGAATATGGATGATTGGAAGTGAATTGAGAAGTAAGGATAATGTATGTGAATAAAGAGTATTGTTATGATGTTGTGAATGTTATTACCGATGTTTGGGAGTTGATATATGATATAGAGGAAGTCGTATAAATAAAGGAGATGCTGTCCAATTTTCTCTAGCTTTAGTCATGTATGCTAAGCTATCGATTCTCTAATGATAGTATAACTCTAATGAAGGTAGAAACGTGAGCATTGAAGGAGAACGTGCAAGTGATAAAATAGTTGAACGGAAAGGTATGTAAGGCTAACCCTTCTTTCATAAGGCATAGTTCTTTAGCCAAATATCTATTCTTCTATGAGCCTATGATGTCCTCCAAATGATTCTATCTTTAAAAGCTACTAAGCTCATGATTCTCGATATATTACGATTGTACTAAGTTCCTTATGATGAGTAATCCTCTAGGGATAGATGTAATGAACGACGATAGTAATGATGCTAAAGATGCCTATGAGCTTTTATGTATATGTGCCTATGTATGGCTACTATGAAACCCCGAGCTTATATGGCCTGGTAGAATAGATATGTGTGTATATATATATACGTATATACGTGTGTATATATACGTATATATATATATATATATATATATATATATATATATATACGCATATATACGCGTACATATATATACGTAATTACATACATATATATAAGTATATATATGTATATATATATATATACGGATATATATATATATATATATATATATATATATTACGAGCCTTGGTAGGATAACCTTAGGGCCAGGTATGTATGACCCTGAGCCTTGGTAGGACCAGGTATATATGACCATGAGCCTTGGTAGGGCCAGGTATGTGAAACACCGAACCTTCGTGGTCGGGTATGCTATGTAAATGCTATGTATATGATATGAATATGAATATGGAAATGAATACAAGTATGAATGGAAATATGACTACGAATACGAATATGGATATGGAATGTAAACGAGTGTGGATATGGATATGGATGTATGTACACAATCACGCATTAGAAGTGGAAAGTCCCTATGAAAAGAAACTAAGTGTTGATGATGATGATACTACTATCTCCCATCCTATGCTATTTCTTATGTTGTCTATTATGCTTCTATAATGATGTTGATCATGCTTTATATACTCAGTACATTCTTCGTCTTGGCGAATCCTTTATTTGTGGACGTTGCATCATGCCCGCGGTGGCCGGGAGACGAAGCTTGATCCATAGCTTTATTTCTCGGGGGACTACATAGCGGAGCTCCCGTTTCATTCGGAGTTACGGCTTTTTGGTATTGATTCTTTTGTGTACATATTTATGGGCACGGTGGGGTCCTGTCCCGCCTATATGATATGATGTACTCTCCTTAGAGGCTCGTAAATATGTGTAAATGGTTAGATGTGTTTGGCCTTGTCGGTCTATATTTTGGATGTGATTTTGTTAGCCTCGTCGGCTTATGTACATTGTTGTGGGCATAGTTATTGATGATGATATAAATGTATTGTTGCCCAACGAAAATAGTATGATTGAGGATAAAAGTATGATTTAGTTATATGGCTCACCTAGATGTAAATGTGAAAGTATGATAAGAGGTGTCTGGCTGGGTTAGCACCGGGTGCCCATCGCGGCCCTCCGGTTGGGTCGTGACATAAATTCCAGTGACTTAAGATTTTTCATACTTTAATACAATCTTGAAGTACGAGCCGTATTTCTAGATACGGTCTGTATTTAAGGATAGTTTCTCCACCTTTTAGATATGTTGAACCTATTTTGATACGGCCAGAGGTACGGCCCGTATCTCAAAATACGGCTAGTATCTTTGGCCGTATAAATCCTATTTTTGCTGAACCGAAGCAGTTTCCAACTCGAACATTCCCCAACTGATTTTCTAAGTCTGGAATCATGAACATGGCTTAGTTTAAAGGTACGAGGTGTTACAAGATGTATTTTTACTCCAAGCTGGTGACCCTATAGCAATAACCGGCGCGACCCATGGTAACTCAGCCAGCTTGTCCTGACGGGAACCACTCAACCTATTTATCAACTCGTCAATGTTCGATGGCGGCACATAATCATTCCCGAAGATGAAGCGGTTGATCATCCGAGTCACGACCCATCAATAGTAAACACACAAGGAATTATTTAAATAAGCGGAGGAAATAAAATCACGTAAGTCTAATGATAATAATATAGAAAGTATGAGGAAATAAGGAAAATACACCCCAGAGTCTGGTCTAATCCATACAAGAGCATCTAATCTAGAAGATAGAAGTCTGGAATATTAATAATATATCAAGTCTGAATATGTCTCGAAATAGAACATAAGACATAAATAAATAAGAATCTTCAAGGTGGTGGACATCTCGTGCTCACCCTGTAGACTCTAAGAAACTCTTGGAGCGACTATCGGCCACGAGAAACAGAAGTAGATCCCACACAATTAACGCATTCATAAAAGAATGCGGAAAGTACGAAATCGATACAAAACCACGATCTTGGGTAGATATTATAGGCCGACTAAGTTTAACTAACACAATCTAGACAATAAAATAAGATAAACAGGTAAATCAACGAGTATAAATCAACACAAATAAGAAATCAAGTACACGTCGCCACCTAGGTAACAACGTCTAATCCCAAGTGTGCCAAGTCTCAATATCATCAATCCGAATCCAAATAACACAAGTGTATCACCAGATCATCAACATAAAGCCATAATGCAAAGCAATGCAATAATGTATGAAATGTGGATGCAATACAATGTTGTGTACACATGTACTCCGTACGGAAGTATAGACGTCTCGGTAGCACAAGCCATGGGGGACCCGCGGAGTCTATGTACCTCACGGTCCGGTGACAACCTAGATACTGCTACCTCATGATCCCGGCATAAACATCGGGATTGGTACCACACAACCACGATTTCGGAACAACCATCGGATATCGGTCCTCACGTCACTCTTATCCAACTGAGCCCTGCTCATCATAGTGTTTCCTTAAGTATCATCAATGTATCAACAATATCTCATGAAGGATGAGAATGCGTGCAATGTATAAGTTCAACATCACTGATCGGATCAACATCACGAGTATCAAGCATGGGTACGCTAACAATATCACGAAAAGGCTACACAAGCCATATAGAACACTATCCTCGTATAAAATGTCAACAAGTAAGATGATACAATATTATGATCAAGATATATCAACAGTCTCCAGTATCTACTATCACTAAGCGACATCAAGCCAACACAATAGAACAATCAAATCACAACACAATGGGGTGGCTAACCCCAATCACACAACAGGGCCCAACCTAAGACAATATCCAACCCAACTTCATACCCGAAGGTTTACATGCTTTCTCCGACAATATCGTCTAAATATATGCTTCGCTAAATAAAGTCTCACCATAAGGTAAACCGTAACCTATCTAGAATGCCGAACAACAATAACACCAACAATCATTCCTTAGCCCTGCCTTTCCTTTGAGCCTCGAGATCAAAAAAGTCTAAGCACATTCGAATCATGGAATTAGAATCAAGGAGAACATCAAAACAACCCTACTTCTATCATGACCCAAATCCCCAACCCATGGAATAGGGTTTATGAACTAGAAGGGTGGGATTAGGGATCTCAAGGTCCCAATATAAAATTAAACCTTTAGGTGATTAATTCCCATCATTAGCAAGTTAAAATAATCAACAACTCACTCTAATTCGGATTCTAGGTAAAAAACCCCAAATTTAGGTATAAACCCTAACTTCCAATCCCACAAATTAGCCACTAATTAGAAAGAATTTATGAAATAAAGGATTCTAATCATCAATTCAATGCTTAAAGAAGCTAACCCAACCAACAAATCATGATTTAAAAGCCTAGATAGAATATTCATTAAACTCACTTTTAATCTTCCATTACTTAATGAACTAACAAGGTAAAGGGATTCTAAAATTTTTAGGGGTAATGGAATAGCAAAGAGATTAGAAGGACTTACCACCAAGAATCTCCTCCAAGAATCCTCTAGAATTGCTCCTAATAGCTCAATTTTCGGAATAGTAATAAATGAGAGACTAAGGGCTCTTAATACAGAATTAATGAAATAACATACCCGATACTGATACGGTGGCCCCGACGGCCTCTCAGACCGCCGAGACGGTCGGCTACAATTACACTTGGCCACCCTAGCGGCCCATCCCACCAGTATGGTAGTGCTGCTGGGACGATAAGGGTGCCGCCATGGAGGACACCAAAGACAAGAATTTCCAATGAACACAATCGCAATCCGAAATCCCGACCACTGCCCGAGGCCATCTGCTCATAAATCACATACACAGACACACATAAAAACATGCTACGAACGTACTCGTGGCCTCGAAATTCCCACGGAGGTCTCGTTAACCAAGTCAACCCCTGATACCTCAATTATAACTTCCCAATCCAAGTCCCAAAATGCACCCGAGTACATTGGAAAGTGAACTAGATATGCACATAAGTTCTAAATGACCATCCGGACCTCTCAAAATTGATGGATTTTCAAAAAAGGTCGGTTTACCCAAAAGTCAACTTTGAGTTAACTCTTTTTCGCTTTAAGCTAAATTTTCCCAAAAGTCACCAAAATTAACTCAGAGCACCTTGGGAAGCCTACCAATGGTCCCGTCGAGTCAAAAGTGAGCTAACCAAGGTCGAGAATGAGTCAAAAGTGCCAAAAAGTCTATAACGACTAAGCGGGTCTGTTATGACCCAACCCGATGGGCCATGACTAGTGCCCGAGCTGGACACTCATATACGAACCTACTAGATATAGTAAGACTGAAACTAAGGACAATATGAAAATTTGTAAAAGCATGCTGTAAACTCATAATGTCATATTTCATAATGAACCTGTCCCCTGGGAGTCACAGTTAACCAAAACATAACAGAATGTGCAAGCCGATAAGGCTGCCACTATATACCGGAATATCCAGATCAAATTGTGTCGATATAGCTGTTCAAACATATACACAACCCACACATGTCTACAGACCTCTAAGAGTATAACAGTGATATATGACGGGTCAGGGCCCCCGCCGTACCCCTAAACATGCATAAGTCTATATCAAAAGGATCTGTACCAAAATGACTCCAGCCCCGGAACAATGGAGCTCTCCAAGTAGCTGAGCAGAAGTCCTAGGCTTGAGGAACATCAAACTGAGTGTTTGTACCTGCGGGCATGAAACGCAGCTCCAGGAGAAAGAGGTTCAGTACGGAAAATATACTAAATACGTAAAGCATGAAGTGCAGTAGTGAAGATCATGACTGAATGAAAAGATGACAGGAGATAAGTATGATAATCAAGGGATACCAATGATCCGTACCTTATGTGGAGTGGGTCATATATATATTCTGTATACCATACCCGGCCCATTATGGGACTCGATTATATAAAAATATATCGTATCCGACCCTTTAGTAAGGGACTCGATTATGTAAATATATACCGTACCCGGCTCTTTAGTGAGGGTCTCGGTTATGCAATTATATACAGTACTTGGCCCTTTAGTAAGGGACTCGGTTATGTAATTATATACCGTACCCGTAAGGTTCGGTTATGTAATTATATACCGTACCCGCCCTTTAGTAAGGGACATATATATACCTTACCCGACCCTTTAGTAAGGGACCTGGTTATGTAATTATATATCGTACCCGACCATTTAGTAAGGGACTCGGTTATGTAATTATATACATAAATACATTATAACATATAACGTAGACCCCAAAGAACGCTATGACTCTTCGGAGTGACGTAAAGTCGGTAACCGCCGATTATATTATGGAATAATCCTCATCGCTCTATCTCACCTTGAAGGAACAATTATTATAAGGTGAGATCAACAATAATGAATAAAATCGAGAAAGTCATGAAATAACTCAACATTCTCATAATAACATTGAAATCATAAACTTGGAACCTTTAAACATAAAATCATTAGTATCATTGTAAGCATCATAGAATCATTTGTAATCATCATAGAATCATTCTCATCTTTAATACCATGAGAGGCTTTAAGAATCATGAACTTCTAGCTTTTGAAAATAAGAATGTTATGGAAACATTTATGGAATCATAGCATAGGAATCATGCCTTTGAAAGAAAGGGACAACCCTTAACATACTTAATTATCTACACTTGTTTGTCCGAGCTCGCAAGTCTACATTTAAAAGGATTCACACTATCGTTAGACTCATATATACTTGTGCTAAGCTTTCGTTAAACCCGCAAAAGATCCCCCTATTTATATGCCTCGCTCGAAATCTCAAATCAGCAACCAACAACAACAACAACAACAATATCAACATCAATAATATCATTTCCAACACCAATATGTACCCTAAAATATCCCTCACGATGTTTTCCATTTTTCACAACCAACAACTTTATTATACGACCATTTAATTACTCTATCTTCGTAAAGAAACTAAGATTAATATCAATAGGGAGATATTCATACCTGATTCTTGTTAAAACAACAATACATTCAATATCCACTTTGAATCCAAGCCGAAATCCTCCGCAAGACGATACTGTAATCACAACTATACTCTATCCGAACCTGAATTTTGAAATTTTACTTGATTTGGTATCAAATTTGATGGGTGAAGTTAGGAGAACTTTCCAGGGGGTTTGGGATCTGTTTGGGGTGTGTTGGAGTGGAAATGAGGGGTTAATCCCCTTTATATAAAGTTCTAGAGTCTGTTTCACCGACCTAGACTTTGCCCTTCGGGTTCCCGGCCTTGGGTCGCGTTCGCGAAAGGTTAATCTCTAACACTATTCGCGTTTGTGGCCATGTGGTCACTTTTGCGAAGCGGAATTTTCTGCTCTGGCAGCCTAACTTGTAACGCCCATAACTCTCTACTCCGATGTCCGATTAACGAATGGTTTGTTGTGTTGGAAACTAGACTTCATGATCTTCAATTTAGGCTTTCGCTTTACCCCAAAACTCCTCATATATTGAAATATATTTTTTCTCCAAGTAGGGCCAAAATTGCCCTCATATTTTCTCCAAGATCTAACAAACTTGATTTCCTTGGTTTACTTTCCCTCCAATCCTTCCGTAACTTATTATATGAACTTATACCAGCATAAACATAAGATAACAGAATCTAATCGTATATCCTTGAAGAAAACTCCAGAGTCCACACCTAGAGCAGCCAACACTTATAAATCTCACGTACAGAATTACGAGGTGTAACATTCTTCCCCCTTTACAAGCATTCGTTCTCGAATGTTATAGTATGTAAACCCACAACATCTCCGTTGGGTTTGTTGTCTTCCTAATAGAATCCGATCGCCATATCTTTATGCTATACATTGATCACTCTTCTCCTGTTCTTTCTTAACTCCTTCATTGGACTCATCTATGCGTTCCATCACTTCTTTATTCTTATGTACATACTCGGGTATCAACTCGTATCCCGCTCTCGTTCTGTTCCCATTATCATAGTCTTGACTTACCATGCCATAACTACTCGTCGTCTTGCAGGTACTCCTTTTTTTTCTCTCTTTATTTCCCTATTAATGGGTAGCTCCCTTGCTCAGCTACGGCGTCCTTTTTGCGTTTACTCTTTCGATGCCATCTAGATTTATCCCTTCTTGTACCCGTTGATCTTAGATACACACCGTATTGACTCTTTGTAGTTCATCAGTCAAGCTTTCTAATCCTTTACATCCTCATCACGGCCGCTCTCACTCTGATACCCCAAATATTTATTCAATATCTCTTTATTTCTAGTAAGTATAATAGTAATGTTTCTCAAACTATCCTCCCCAATTCCTTTCCAAGATCAGTTATAACAACATCCAAAATGCGTATGTACATAATGCTTCCTCACCATTTTCATTATTCTTCGGTGCGTATCACTTGGAACAATCCATAATCCAAGTTCAAACTAATTCCATAGCTCACAACATCTTTGAGCTTCTACCAACACTTTTTCTTTAGCTTCCTTCTCTCAAATCTCACGATATAAATCCAGAAGCATAGGGCTATAAAAATTCTCATTTCATTATGACTTTCTTGCAACGTAAGTATATTTATCCTCAATTTCCTTGTTCCAGCAATTACCTCGTCAGTCGTTATTCTCTGTTAGCCTTCCTGTGTGGCCTTCTTCCTATTTTAGTTGGGCATAACTCCACGTTGATGGTTCATACAATTCCAATAGTACATGATCCTATATTTAGTATAACTGATGATCCGTAAGGTGCTTCCTAATATCCGATGATATAGCCGGACAACGCTCTTCCTTCCCTTGGAAGTTGCCAAACTGCCTACCGTTGCTCCTTTTGCTAAAATTATCATCTCTTCCTAGTGCTAAAATTCCCTCTTGTTGTCATCCCAAGTGTCCTTTGGGTTTATCATCCTTTCCATCATTCTCTGTGAAATTATCTTGGATATCTTCCTTACTCTCTTTATTACTCTTTAGGATACGTCGCTGCTTATTTAAGTGCGGTACAAACTTCCCTGGTCTAGAAATATCATATCTCACGTCCGCAGGAAGTATTCTCTTGATTCATTTTAATTCCTTTTCATACCTGCTTGTGGTATGCTTATCTTTAATTCGTTTCTGCTCCCTCTTAATGCATTCTTGATATGCCACTACATCCCGAATTTTAGCCTCTTTAAGCTAACATCTTTCTTTCTTTGGAATTTTGATAATGCTATACTTCATTTCAGAACTAGATCTGCTCTCCTCCATTTTAAGGGTGTTCTTATACACTAGTAACTCCCGAATATCAGTAGTCATCGGCCAACCCTATTGATCCTCCGACTCTTTTGATCTCTTATACTAGAGTTCTCTCATCATATAGCTTGATTTATTTTCCTTTCTGCTAATCGAGGGCTTTGCATTTAAACGAAGCGCTTATGCATTACCGATCCATTCTCGCTGCTTTGTTTAAGGAGCTTCTACTTCTACCTTTCGTGACCGAACATTTTCCCGAATCAACAGGTTAATGGGAACATTGGAATCTATCAAAACATTTTACGAAACGGTTAGTCACACTTTGCTCTTTTTATCCCTCGTTACAACTATTATCACCGAAATTTTTCTTTCTCGAGTTTTCGAGCACTTACATCTACAATATATCATTGAGAGTTAATATGCTACACTCTTCCACTTCCAAAATATGCTACACTCTTCCACTTCCACTACCAATCCTTTTATTCACTTAGCTCACTTATCCAAAATTTTCGTTGACTACTTATTTGCATCCCATCTATGCGTTGTAGTTCTTTCGATGTGCCACTCGTTCGTGTCGTGAAATCCTTACAAATATACTCTCTTCTTTCTTCTCCTTCCTGCCACCAAGGCTAGTCCATATTCATGAATATTTCCCATAGATCCTTCTATTTCCCTTATAATCAAATCTCGGTATTCCTTATCCTCTTCCCATGTAATTGATGTACTACCTCCGGGTTAGCTTTGTTAGTCTATTATCCTTCCTCTTCTTTCCTCTCCTTTTGATCAGCCCATTAGTATACCTTTCCTACTTTCATTCTCAAACCTTCCTTGAGTTCCTTCCTCCTTGAGCACCCTTCTCCATTTGTTATTTTATAGTATCAACCCTGAAGTTCATGGAGTATTCCTTTAAACATGCAAATTCGTTCTATTCTTAAATCATCTTTTAGGAAAGCTTCTTCGTTTTTTAGGCAACCGTGTCAGTATAATTACACATTTATCCCTTTATGCACTTCTCGAGAACTGAGAATCTCTTAGTATCGTTGCAAGGCCTGATCTTTCCCTCTCTTACTTCACATCCCTATTTGTGGTTACTATCCCTTAGTCCCACTTATCGAAATCCTTCTGACCCCCATACATTCATCTTTTGTTCCTCATACTTTTTCCTTTGCTCTAGACATTTCCAGTCTAACTTCTATATACTCACTTTCTTCCTTTCCCTGATGTTATTGCATTAGGACTTCCCACTCTAACCTGTAGTGAAAATAACATCAACTTACCTTGCATCATTATCACTTAAACTTCACTACGCTGTTCGATTAATGCCTTCAGTCTATAGCAATGTCGGTTGCTGGGACACACATATCGGTTGGCGCGGCCACATATGGGATATCATACACATACATATATATATATATATATTCACTAACGCCTCGCTTACGAAGTATCTTCAAATACTATTCAAACTTATCCTTGTTCTAGAGCTATAATGCACCTTCTTTCTCTTTGCCGGTCTAGTCCGCCTCATCCTTCGCGATCTTTTAGGATTTCCAACCACTCCGCCTACTCCAATTTCCCTTAGGTTACTCTAGATCCTCATCCGTCTCTTATGTTTGAATTTGTAGGACTCTTAGTACACTTCCCAGGGGGATCACCTAGGGTATTACTCTCACCCCAAAGACGTTTAACCTTGGAGCTCTAATGGGATCTGGTGCATTAGTGCTGGTATGATCCATCCACCCTACTGCGTGACCTTTATCACATGACCTAGAACAAGTTGGAGTTCTAACGGATTCCAATAAATTCTCTTAATGCATCTCCCTTTGGATTAGAAAGGATCTCTTACTCTTCCGACTAAGCAAATGCTATTTTTGCCTTTGAAATCCTCAATAATCACCTTCAAACTGCATGTCTGACTACTTTTCATCCTAAATTTCAAGATTCCCAATGGCGGCGAAAACATCTTAATCGTGGTTACTTATAAATACTTTAGTTATTGGCACCGTAAGGATCTCCGCTCGCCGCTATTAAGTAGTAACCTACAGTAAATGCACATATAAGAAATTCCAATAAAGACTCATATACCTGTAGCCGATCGGTCTCAGCCTGATCTGGTCGGCTATAGAGTGAAGTGTGCTCCTCATCATTGTCTTCCCACCATCAGCTAGTCTGGCCTTCGTCATCTCTCCCATCTGAGTCCAAGGGATATGGATAATCGGGCAACTCCTAGTTTATTGACGGCCAGGATGGGGATAGAGTACCGCAACATTCACCGCAGTGGGGGCCGGTCGACGTAGTGCTCTACCATAGGAGCAGCTGGTGCAGCCTCGGGAATCTCCTCCTCCGGTGTCCCATACGAACCCTCAGACGGGTCCGTGTCATAATTGTCCTCTGAGGGGTCCTCCTCCCTGAAGTCAGAAACTCGGGAGGAATCGTCGCTGGATCCTCAGAGGGATCGGTCTCAATGGAATAGCTGAGGCTCCTTCTGCTCGATCCCGGAGCCTATAGTCCTAGATCTACTCTGGGGGCCTTCTTAGCATCCCCACTGTCCGAGGCTGTTCTCTTCATCTTTTGATAGTCTGCACTTACCTACAGGAAAAAAAGGTTAGAAGCGATTTTTCCTAGACTATGGCTCTATCGCACGATCTAAGATAGAAAGAAAGGTCAATGATTCCTAAATGCCCTGTAACCTCCTGTTTATAAGTGTGGCCGGTTTCACACCCATAAACAGGACTCTACCCGACAGGGTCTGTAGACAATCCTTAGGATGAACTGCTCTGATACCACTTTTGTCACGACCCAACCTGATGGGCCATGACTAGTGCCCGAGCTGGACACTTGTATACGAACCTGCTAGATATAGTCAGACTGAAACTAAGGATAGTATGAAAATTTGTAAAAGCATGCTGTAAACTCATAATGTCATATGTCAGAATGAACCCGTACCTCCGGGAGTCACGGAACCAAAACATAACAAAATGTACAGTAATTACAAGTGCGCCACTATATACCGGAATATCCAAAGCGAATATATATATATATATATACACACACACAACCCACACATGTCTACAGACCTCTAAGAGTAGAACAAGTTGATATATTACAAGGCGTGGCCCCGTCGTATCCCCCGAATACGCATAAGTCTATATCAAAAGGATCCGTACCAAAATGACTCCCCCCGAACAATAGAGCTCTCCAAGTAGCCGAGCGGTCCGAGGCTGTGAGGATCACCAAACCGAGTGTCCGTACCGCGAGCATGAAATGAAGCCTCCGGAGAGCGGGGTCGACGAAAATGCACTGAATATGTAAAGGATGAAGTACAGTAGTGAAGATCATGACTGAATGAAAAGATGACAGGAGATAAGTATGACAATCAAGGGATACCAATGCATCTGTACCTTATGTGGTGAGTTATGTATATATATATACTCTGTATACAGTACCCGGCCCATTATGGGACTCGGTTATATAAATATATACCGTACCCGGCACTTTAGTAAGGGACTCGATTATGTAAATATATACCGTACCCGGCCCTTTAGTAAGGAACTCGGTTATGTAATTATATACCGTACCCGGCCATTTAGTAAGGGACTCGGTTATGTAATTATATACCGTACCTGACCCTTTAGTAAGGGACTCGATTATGTAATTATATACTGTACCCGGCCCTTTAGTAAGAGACTCGGTTTTGTAATTATATACTGTACCTGACCCTTTAGTAAGGGACTCGGTTATGTAATTATATACCGTACCCGGCCCTTTAGTAAGAGACTCGGTTATGTAATTATATACATAAATACATTATAACATAAGTAGCATGCAATAGAGCCCAAAGAACGCTATGACTCTATCGGAGTGATGTAAGGTCGGTAACTTCCAATTATATTATGGAATAATCATCATCGCTCTATCTCACCTTGAAGGAACAATTATTATAAGGTGAGATCAACAATAATGAATAAAATCAATAAAGTCATGAAATAACTCAACATTCTCATAATAACATTGAAATCATAAACTTGGAACCTTTAAACATAAAATCATTATTATCATTGTAATCATCATAGAATCATTTGTAATCATCATAGAATCATTCTCATCTTTAATATCATGAGAGGCTTTAAGAATCATAAACTTCTAACTTATTAAAATAAGAATATATATGGAAACATTTATGGAATCATAGCATAGGAATCATGCCTTTGAAAGAAAGGGACAACCCTTAACATATCTGTTCAGCCTCCAATTATCTACACTTATTCGTCCGAGCTCGCAAGTCTACATTTAAAAGGATTCACACTATCGTTAGACTCATCGTAGTATACTTGTGCTAAGCTTTCGAGTTAAACTGTTCAATGTCCTGCCAAAAATCGCGCAGTATCTCCCCTGTTTATATGCCTAGCTCGAAATCTCAATTCAAAGAACCAACAACAACAACAATATAAACATCAATAACATCATTTCCAACACCAATATGTACCCTAAAATATCCCTCATGACGTTTTCTAATTTCCACAACCAACAACTTTATTATACGACCATTTAATCACTCTATCTTCGTAAAGAAACCAAGATTAATATCAATAGGGAGAGATTCATACCTTATTCTTATTAAAACAACAATTTCTTCAATATCCTCTTTGAATCCAAGCCGAAATCCTCCGCAAGACGATACTGTAATCACAACTATACTCTATCCGAACCTGAATTCTGAGATTTTACTTGATTTGGTATCAAATTGGATGGGTGGAAGTTAGGAGAACTTTCCAGGGGGGTTTGGGAACTGTTTGGGGTGTGTTGGAGTGGAAATGAGGGGTTAATCCCCTTTATATAAAGTTCTAGAGTCGGTTTTCACCGACCTATACTTTGCCCTTCACGCTCGCGGCCTTGGGTCACGTTCACGAAGGGTTAATCTCTAACACTCTTCGCATTCGCGGCCATGTGGTCGCGTTCGCGAAGAGCAATTTTCTGCTCTGGCGGCCTGACTTGTAACGCCCATAACTCTCTACTCCGATGTCCGATTGGCGAACGGTTTATTGCGTTGGAAACTAGACTTCATGAATTTAATTTAGGCTTTTGCTTTACCCCAAAACTTCTCATATACTGAAAGATATTCTTTCTCCAAGTAGGGCCAAAATTGCCCCTCATATTTTTTTCCAAGATCTAACAAACTTAATTTCCTTGGTTCACTTGCCCTCCAATCCTTCAGTAACTTATTATATGAACTTAAACCCGCATAAACATAAGATAAGCACATCTAATCATATATCCTTGAAGAGCTCCAAAGTCCACACCTAGAGCAACTAAAACTTATAAATCTCATGTACAGAACTACGGGGTATAACAGGGTCGTTACATTAGATACCAATAGATTTTGGAAGTCAATCGCCGATGCTGGAGAACAATTAACAACATAACAAGTAGTATTTACTGCTTCCGCCCAGAACTCCTTAGGCACCTTTGCATTAAAGAGCATACATCGTGCTTTCTCAAGAAGAGTGTGATTCATCCTTTCAGCTACTCCATTCTGTTGTGGTGTATGCCTAACAGTTCTATGTCTTAATACACCATGAATCTTGCATAAATTGTCAAACTCTTCATTGGAAAACTCCAACTCCAAGCCATTATCTATTCAAAAACACTTAATCTTTCTGTCACACTAATTTTCAATTAATGTCTTTCAGTTTTTGAAATTCTCAAAGACATCACTTTTAGCCTTTAAGAATTATACCCAAACCTTGCGTGAAAAATCATCAATGAAAGTAAGAATATACCTCTTTCAACCCTTGGATGGAACCTGAGATGGACCCCATAAATCTGAATGAATGTAGTCAAGCACCCCTTCGATTTTGTGCTTGCTCGTGCTAAAGTTGACCCATTTCTGCTTTTTAAGGACACAATGCTCACAAAAAAATCAAGTGTACTAATCTTCTCACCTTTCAAAAGGTTTCGATTGCTCAAAATTGCCAACCCCTTCTCGCTCATGTGACCTAATCTCATATATCATATCTTAGCCTTGTCATCATCTGATAACTGTGAGGTTACAGCATTCACAAAAGCATCCAGAATGGTGCTGCGCATAAGTACATAAAGACCACCCTCCAGTTTGGCCTTTAACATGACCAGAGAACCCTTGGTCACCTTGCAGATTCCACCTTCACCCGCATGCTTATATCCGAGCTTATCAAAAGTACCAAGAGAGGTAGTATTCTTTTTCACATCAGGAACATGTTGAACATTAGACAATGTTCTTATGGTGTCGTCATGACACTGTATATGGGCTGAACCAATGCCTGCTATTTCACATACTGCATCATTACCTATAAGTACAATCCTACTCGTCTGCTCGTAGCTAGTAAATTAATCTTTTTTGAAGCACATGTGAAAGGTACAAACTGAATCTAAAATCCACTTGTGTGTATGAATGTCATCTGTTGAAGCAGTTAGCACATAATCTTCTCCAGATGTCTACGCTAACTAAATCGTAGATGCACTGGCTGTTGTTTTATCAATCTTCTTATTCGGGCAATCCCTCTCAAAGGGACCCTTTTGATGACAACCCCAACATTCAAAGATCCTTCCTACTCACCCTTTTCCTAGACTTTGACCTAGCTACTGATTTGCCTCTCTCTCTTTGGCTTGAGCGACCTCTAATCGTCAAACTCTCACCATGGTCCTCTTTCTCACCATTGTTGATATGGTTTCTTAATTCATCCGAATTCAATGCATGTCTTACCATCTATAACGTGACCACCTCCTTACTGTACATCATTGAATTAACTATGTCTTTGTACGCAGGTGATAATAAAAATAATAGAGTGCACGCTAGTTCTTCATCTCCCACTTTAATATCAGCATGAGTAAGGTCCATAGGCAATTTATTAAAAAGCAAACTTTTGGGTGGAATATTCATATTATGTAGAATATCTTCACTCTCAATAGTTACATACAAGTCTATATAACATAGAAAGGTCGGATGCCTATGACGTGTACGTGTCGGATGAGCATTAAGATGATCCTGTAAAAGTTGTTGAAACGGTTCGATTTTTCAAGCGGGTTTAGGGTGTAAAAAGGCTACCACGAACTCATTGACACTCTTTCGGACTTTGTTTTTGAAAAAAAAGTCGCCACCTAATTTTTAGGAAATTAGGAAAACTAGTTTTGAAGGGTTTATTCAAATACTGTGAAAACCCTTTGTAATCTAGAGTTCTAGCTAAGGGTTCTTATAAACCCCTGGGGCAGGTGTTAGGCACCCCAGTATTAAGGATCCGTACTATACGGTTGACCTTCGAATTTCAGTGTATGAGTATTTACTTAAACTACTTATTTTGTGCTTATTTTCTCGCGAAAGAACTGTCATCAATAAATTGCATATTATATGTTTTGAAATTTTTTGAATATATTCTCTTTATATATAGGGGATCGTAGTTCCGGATTTATAACATATGTGTATAAATAGCCTCCTTTTATGTATAAGGAATATATATGTTTATAAAAGAAAGTGTAAATATAAGTCTTGGTTTATAAATTAAGTCCATATTATACTCATACACTTGGCTCGGGTTAGTCCGTATTGGTACGTTCAGTCTTATCTGGAATTTTATATTATGAATTGGTTTTATACGTTATAAGGGTGTTTTTTACATTTAAAATGAGTATATCTTATCCGTAAATATCTATTTATTTGGGCTGGCTTTGGGCCAAAACAGCATCACATTTAGGAGTCCTTATTTATTTTCACACTTGAGAAAAGCGGGTTTTGCAATTTTGTAAAATCTGGTTTTAGAGTCAGAACTGATCCATCTTGCCAAAGATTTACCATTTTTATTGATGAAAAGTGTATAAGTTAAAGCCATTAATGTTAAATCTGCTTATTGAAAGCTAATTTGGGAAAAATCTTTTCGCAATAAGAATTGATTGAGCTAATAACTCAGTTTTGAAACATCTCTTACCATAAAACGTGACTACTATTTAAGACTTAAGAAAATCAGTTATTGATTTATATATATTTTTTTTTTTTGAAGAAAAAAGACAGTTTTATAGAGTTCCAATTTTATGCTTAGTCATATAAACGTTATATTTAAGTCCATGGTTTTTTGAAAACGCGCACAGGGACCTAAAGTCGACTAAACAAAGATAGGAATCGTTGTCCTTAGACGTCTAATTCCAATCACAAGGCTTCCAATATATATATGATTTTAAATACAGGTTTTTTATCAAATTAAACAACAAGCGAGTGAATATGAAGAGGCTAAGTTAGACTAGGGGCGTACCAAGCCTATAGTTGGCCGTTTTCACCCATGGTTGGGTCTCTGCACGCCTTACTATTTTCTTTTTCTTCTCAGACTCGATTTGAAATAATATTCCCATTTGGGCCTTAGTCCCAATGGGTGGGCTTTGAGTTTGACCCGAATGGCCACATCCAAGGAGGAGGAGGAAGGAAGAAGAAAAATATCGGTTAGTTTGTAATCGCTGAACTTAACACTAAGGTAAATGACTAAAATGTATAAACACACACACATATATATATAAGTCAATACATATAGATATATACACATATGAGGCAATATGTAAACTCATATATACATATACAAGACAATCATACTTAATCTATACTTACCCCTCTGCCTATCTAAATGACATTCAAATTAATCCAAGACTTAGAATGGCATGGGGACTAGGTCTTAATCCCGTATTCCTAATGTCGCACAAGTTCCAAGGGACCTCAAAGGACCCCAGGCATGGCTAACACTCGGAAGACTAAGACAACCCCGAATTACCATACTTGGTCTTGGATTTATTTGAACCTCATTAAAAGAGGCAGAGAAAGTATAGACTGTATAAAGAACAAAATAGAGCACAAGGAGGCAGGCAGTACTAATGTAAATTCAGTAAAAATAGGTGAGCACAGAAAATGAGACACTAGGTAGATATGGTAAGATGATCATTAAGGATCCAAGAAACATAAACAAATCAGTAGCAGCTAACGAGATAGTCAAAATGTTCTCACAAAATAAACGATGGTAACATACATATTGACCAAACAGTCCTAGAATCAATCAGAGGATGGCAAGACCTATTTCAACACATGGGAATGAGCTAAAGGATAGAGGTAATGTGAATAGCAGCAGAGAGAGTAGTTAGTTTAGTGCTAAACACGGCTATGGTGCAATCAAGTCAGAGGGTAGTCATAGCACAGGACAAGGAGGTTAAGAAGAAACTACAACAAACATAGGCAGTGAGAAAACGTCAAGAAGAAAGCTAAATCATATGTGATGCAGAACTAGTTTCAGAGGTCTTGGGGAAGGTTCATGCTTCAAGTCATGGTGGGAATGAGTCATTTATCCAAATCCAGTTTTATCATTTTGGGAAAAGGGTATTTAGATCAGCAATCAAGCAAGACAAGATCATGGCAATAGTTCAGAGATTCAAGTAGGTCAGATGTATATGTTTTAGACTCAATGAGGCTAGAGTCAAGGTAATGTGAGGAGTAATAAGTTCAAAGAAAGGAAAGGACACACAGGACATGGCATGGCAAAAGAATATTCAAATTGAGCAACTAGCATGATAGGCAAGGGTACAAGAAGGCCTCACACAAAGAACTACAGGCCAAGTATATACAAGGTAACTGCTAGGGGTTTGGGAAAAAGCAAGTAATAGCAATCATCCAAGGCACATAAGACATAAAGTAAGTTAGTTCCAATATCATTAAGGTATGCCTAAGGCTGCTGGGCATACTCATATGCACAGGGCTATCACTAACTGCTTCTACAGTGCAGGTTATCAAGCAAGGTGCATAAATGTGACACTTAATAATAGTTGCCAGACATGGGAATATGCAGGGCTCAATTTTTAGATAAGAGGAATGGAGGGTAGGAACATACATGTGTAAAAGAAAAGCAAGTATGTAGGCTAGTATTCATTTACACTTTAGTGCAAGGTTTTGACAGCATGAGTATGGGATCCCAAAATTTAAAAGCAACTAGCACAAGAATCAGGACACTGGACCAATTAATCATATAAGGCACAGAGGCAAACTGAGTGAAAATAGCATTCAAAACAAGATGCAGAGACCAAGCATGATAGGAACAAAGATTCAGAGATAAATTCAACCCACATTTAAATATGCAGGACAAGATGCAGACAAGTGAAAGGGCCACAGACTTAGGAAAAGGAACTACTCATGCTCAAATAGATAAGCCTTTTGAACACACAGAGATAGGATTTGGCACTTCACACAAACTGCAAGTGTTCACTGACACCTCATTCTACTCTTTTAGGCATGGCATAATAGGAAGATGAAAGGAGAAAAGGACGAGCAATCACAGACAATGGTGCATACAAGGTATAATCAAAATGTTCTGTCTTCTCAGATTTTACACACAAGCACAGTCAAGTTCAAAAGGAAATAAAAAGAAACACTCTAAATCATCTTGCGCAGAAAGTATATACTCAAGTGTAACTTCTTCCAATATGCAGACAACACAGAGATAATTATAGGCTAACATAAATGACCTAAGCATGATTTTGGGCCCCTCCTATACATGACCAATGAAGATTATAAATCAAGGTCAAGAGACTACTACAAGATCACTTTTCTGTCTTCACAGATGGGGTAAAACAAGGAACAAGCACTGCACTTTCATAGTTGCAAGGCAGCAGACCCTTAGTGTTGACACAGAGTTCAAGTTAGACCTCTAGAGTTAACTAAAGAGGTGATACTACAGTAACAAGCCTTAACTCAAGATGAATATGCATGGATGGCATGATCAAAGAGAAGCAGGCCAATAGTTAAGAGATTTAAGAAATATGGGATATGACCGAACCAATCATTCACTATTCTTTTCATATGAGTGCAAGGAACTAAATCAATCCAGTCAATTTAACACCTTAACCATGAAATGCAAACAAGGTAATTTACATACACAAAGCAGTATTACAATAAAACTAACTCAGCAAGACCACATCAAGGCAAACTATACACATATAAGTCAAAACAACATGTCTTGAAGGAAGATTTCCCCTTCCAAAACACTCAAGTAAACTAACCAAACTCTCAAGCAATTACATTTCTAACAACCTAGCAGTCCCAAACTTCACACGTAAGCAGAACCATCTATAAACTACATAGCATGAGTTAAAAATAAACCAAACTAACAACTAAATTACTACTAAAACACAATTTAAAGACAAGAAAATCAATAAATAAAGAATTACCTTTTTTGAGTGCAGCCGATCACCAAGAATGGAATTGAGAGTTCTTCCACCTCCCAAGCTCAGCCAACACTCACAATAATAAAAACAATTGATTTTACTCCCTAAAAATAAATTTTTGACTAAAAGAAACTTTTCTTTTAAACTCGAATTTTATCAAGTCCAAAGCTTGTTTTTAACTGGTTTTACACACAGCCAAAACTTCTTCTTCGTTTTTTTTTCAATGGAAGTAAATAGAACCCCAAAAACAACAACAATCTCTAAATTTTCGATGTGGGAATCCCACTTTTACACAGGTTTAACAAAGGGGGCGGTTGAGATTACACCCAAAGATATCAACGGCTAAAAATTGAGTAAAACCATTTGAGAAAAGAGAGATTAAAAGTAAAAATCAAGGATTGTACCTTTAAATCCATGTTTGGCCAGAAAATCGAGCAAAAAATCAAAAAGTAAGGACGAGTCTCGTCCTTTTCTGTATTGTTAGGCCACCGACGTTATGGTGGTGACGTATACGCAGTGATGGAATGATCTTCTCGCAGAGGGTGGGGTGGAAGGTGAACAAAGGCGTAGGGCGGCTAGGGTATTTTTTGCAAATGGCCCTTCCTCCGTTCTTTTGTTATCATGAGGGAGTATTATGTGCGGATTGGGTCGGCTCAGCCCCTTTGTGGGTTGGACCTGGCCCTACTATTTTTAGTTTCTGAAATTCTTTTTTGTGTATTACACATGTATACGTGCGTGTATCAAGAGTATATATACTCGTAGGGGTAGAATAGAAATTTAGTAAAATAGGTCATTGTTTGAGGCACGCAGTCGTACAAATAAATAATTAAAACGAGGTCGAATGAAGACGTAATAAAATTAACAAAGAGTTTTAAACTCATTTTGCATAAATAGCCCTTAATTGACCCTTAGTTGAAGGAGGGTTACAAATTATGGCCAATCTTTGTAATTAATTGAAAAATATCCTTGCAATTAACTATTTGCAAATGTAGCCTTATTTTGGTTTTTAATTTAACTAATTAAGACTAATTTGCATTAACGTCCTTAATTAATCTACCCATGGTTTGGACATTTCAATTAAGGCCATTCGAAATTTAGAATTTACAAAATTGACCCTGGCTGTATTGAACCATGAGTTGGTTAATTATGAGGTGGTCATTTATGCAAGATAACAACAATTAGGCTAAAAATCATAATTTAAAACAATTTTGCCAAAATTGGTACAAACATGCATATATAGTAATAATTCAAAGCTAGAGGGGTAAAAGTGGTAAAAAATTTAATTACTCAAATTCCTTGGATATAAATAAATAAATTGCCTTTTATCTAATTTTCTTGATTTTTCTGAATTAAATGAACAATTGTTTGAAATTGTTCTGCTACTGGTGAATTATAGAAAATACTGTAAAATGCTGTAAAAATGCTGATAAATTTCTGAACAATTAATAAAGCCTCGAAAGTTCCCCTATTAATTTATGGAAGTAAAATGTTAACCTGAATAATTGTTTAAGATTATTCAGAATTTTTGTGAGTGTGCAAAATTATCTTATTTATTATCCAAGGACCTGAGTAAATAAATTAAATTACAGGAGGTCAAAAATTAGGTGTCAACAGCTACCCCTTTGGTGTTCAGGGATGGCGAGACCATTCCTGAGCAACAAAATTTACTAACCCTGGTTTTTGATCGACCCGATTCTTTTGACCCTTCAATTCTCATGCAAATCACATAAGTTGTCGGACCCGGGCTGCTAGGTTTCCTACATATCTTGGGCTATACGAGAGTTTAGGCCACTTGTAGTTCGACTCTATTAAAGACTTTCAAGTGTGTAGCAGAAGAGTCCTGAGATCAATGTTATTGTGCCCGATTTTTCTCGAACATTTCGTTGGAGTGTGGCCGGCTCTCTGGTCATGAGACCGCCTACATATCCCTGGCCTCTGAGAATCAGACCACATGTAGTTCGACCTGCTGGAGAAGAGTATGTCCTTTATGTGGGAATACTTTTAGATTTTCCCGGTGTGTACCCGACCGGTCGCGGTTTTTTATTTTTATTTTAAGAAAAGTAAAAACAAATACATGATGGCTAAGTCAGAAAGTGGGGCTCTCGAGTCCTGGCCAGAGATCTTGACTCTCATTGGCACCCTCTCTTGGTCGGCTACTTAAGAAAAGTTCTACGTTTGCTCTGCAATTTGTCTGGATCCGGTTCAGCAGGTTGGCTCTCTCTCGAAGATTGTGTACCTGCTTCCAAAATTTAAGCATACCGCGGATGTCTTCATGATTTTTTCATGAATGGTCCTCTCCGTAGCAAAAGTAAACATGCAATGGCAAAGATGTAATAAAATGAATGGCCCTTTCGGCAGTATGAATGAATGAATAAACGAATGGCCCTCTCGGCAGCATGAATGAATGAATAAATGGCCCTCTCAGCGATATGAATGAATAAAAGAATGAATGGCCCTCTGGGTGGCATGAATGAGTTAATGAATGGCCCTCTCATGGCATGAATGAATGAATGAATGGATGGCCCTCTCGACGGTATGAATGAATGAATGGCCCTCTCGATAGTATGAATGAATGAATGGCCCTCTCGGCAGCAGAAAATAAACGTGCAATGGCCCTCTCGGTATGGCCCTCTCGACAGCATAAAATAAATGTGCAATGGCCCTCTCGGTAGTAGAAAATAAACGTGTAATGGCCCTCTCGACAGCAGATAATAAACATGCAATGGCCCTTTAGGCATGGCCATCTTGGCAGTAGAAAATAAATGTGCAATGGCCCTCTCGGCAGTATGAATGAATGGCCCTCTCGATAGTATGAATGAATGAATAAATGAATGGCCCTCTCGGCAGCAGAAAATAAACGTGTAGTGGCCCTCTCGGCATGGCCCTCTCTGCAGCAGAAAATAAACGTACAATGGCCCTTTCGGCGACAAGAAACTAAAGAATTGAAAGGAATTTAAACAATGGAAGAATTGAAAGGAATTTAAACAATGGAAGAATTGAAAGGAATTAAAAGATACAGATATGGCCCTTGCGGCTGGATGATCTTCCTTTCGTCTGCTGGGTGGGCTGTGACCCTCGTGGTCAGATACGCCCCTCCGTTTTTGTCATGACCCTTTTGGTCGAATTATGTCTTTTTGCTCATTCACTTCGACCCCTTTGTCCTGATATGTCTTGCTTATTCGCTCTTCGTGTGACCCTTTTGGTCGAACATGCCTTAAGGCTCGTTCATTTCTTACACTTTGGTTGGGCGTATCCTTTCCTATTAGCTTGTGGTGTTGTTCTCGCCGAACTTCACCTTCACAGTTCTGTCGCTTGGCTGACAGTTAAACGGGTTATTCTTGCCGGGCTAGGCCTTTACGGTCCTGTCCCTTTCCTGTTAAGACCTGAATCCACATAATAATTGTGAGATCTCCTAAAAGCCAATCAACGTTGTTGTCCTCCCGTCTGGCGGCTTCCCTGGACGTCCTTCTGTACCCTCTTGGCCTTGGTATTCCTAGAGACGGTTTTGGAGCACGCTTATGCTAATGAGTGTATATATTTTCTTGAAAACAACAAATAAAAGACAAATTAGCAAAGTCCATTGTTCTACATATGCATGTTTGTTATTATTGTTATATATATATTTTTGAAAAATCTTTTGTCATGACATGTGACTTTGAGTGCGGTTTTCCGGATCCCCCGAGAGGTACGACTGCTGATCCCCGAACTTGGTGGAAGGATCTCCAGACCTTTCTTGAAAATTCTATCTCAGTTGGCTTGCCTTGAGCGGCCCCTGCTACTTTTCATCGTACAGGAATTTTTGAGGTCCCCTCAAAAATTTTGCCCCAGTGTAGGGCCTTATTTTGCTATCTGCCTATTGATTGGCCTTGATAGAAATTTTTGAGAAGATCTCAAAAATTCTGCTCCAAAGGTGGGGTTGACACTAGCCAGTCCTCGTAGTTTGATCTCGCTGATTCTATCGCACTTCATTGCCTCTAGGGTTTTCTTAATGGTTTCTGGGTTTTTCTTTTGTGACTGTTGACACCTAATTTTGGCTCGACGTGCTTAAAATTAACATTTTGGGGGGCCCTGATTCGTTAAAGAGCGTGAAATACATTTTTTTACACATTTTTACATTTTTCGACAATTTATTGATAATTTTCCTTATTTTAGGAGTTTTATCAATTTATTGTCATTTTCGAGGATCATTGTCTTTTGCACATGTACAGCGTAATACTACCATTTTTGTGCAATTAATAATTGTTTCTTTATTTTATAGCAGTACATTTTTTGTATCTTATACATTAATATTTATATTTTATACTTACATTATTATTTATACATGTATTAGTTAACTATATTTTAGTACAAAAGATGTCAGTGTTGAGAAAATCGGAGCAATTAATTCTTAAACGCATAGCAAGAATTCGATCAAGTCAAGGTCTTGTTACTTTTGAAAAGATGACATTTGAAGTGATGGATTGGGTTCTTCATCCATTGATTAATAGATTTTTATACATTAGTTAAAAGGGAAAAGAAAAAGAGAGAGGCTGAGATCCCCATTGTGTGTGTGTGACAATAACCCAAAGATTAAAATGAGAGAGAGAGGGCATTAAGGGGACAAAGAGGGAAAGTTCTTTTATTTTTTGTACAAAAGAGTATTTATTTACATTATAAGAAAAGGAGGGGTTAATTTTTATTTTTCATCTTCTACACAACCTTCTACACACAACAAAAAACATTTTTCGCATCTTGTTCTAAACAAAAGCCAAAGTCATTATTCTCTTCTCTCAAAGCTTCCAATATTGTGCCTTAGAATGCCGAGCACCACCTCGCCGCCGCTCTTCTCCGACAAAGTATTTCATCTCCCTCTCCCCCCCCCTCTTCTCTCTCCCCACTATTAGCTATCCCGTCGCACCCACAACACCACCATTTTCATCTCCTCCACAACCCCCACCGCCCGCTCCGACGAGCCTACGTACGCCGGATGGGGTCGGTAATTCGTGGTGCAACCACCACAAACCACCAGCCCACACTCCTCTCTCTCTCTCTCTCCACTTTCGCCCTTTGCTTCCGCTCGTCTCACTCCCTCAACCACACTACCACCGTTCTCCACTTCTCACTAACACCCCAGTCCTCTTTTGTACCACCTTGACGCCGCCACTATTCTTGCCGGATACACAGATCTGGCCAGAAGAAGTTCGACGCCGGCGAGTTCCGTCCTAACAATGGTGGACCAGCCGCTGCGTCGTTCCCTCTTTCGCTCTTCTATTTTCCTTTTATTTTTCTCTTCACTACGTTTTGGTGTTTACAAGTGATTCCGGTTCTTACGATAGAGCCCCGAACTCCACACCCTATCGAACTATGTGGGTTGTTACACTGTTTTTGCTTCATCCGTCGTGATATTTTTTTGTTCTCTGCTATTGTTGCTGATTTTGATTACTGTTGGACTATTTCTTGCATTTTCTTTTTTAACCGCTGCTAACGTTTTCCGCCCAAGCTACTATTACTGGTTTATTTTTTGCTTGTTTATGACTGTTGTGCGCCATTTTTGGCTGTTGTTGTTATTTTCTCGAACTTGGCTCGCGATTTTGACACGTATTTCCGGACTATTCTTAATCTGGATTTGTGTTTTTTCGGTGAACTGCTACTGCACTGTTGCGCTTCTATTTCATAATATTTTTTTACATTATCTTTTCTACTATATTAGAAGAGCCGGTTTTGATTGGGATCCACATTGCTGCTGTTTGTCATTAAACTTCTAACTAAGGGCAATTTGGCCGTTGTACTCTCTAGGTTTTTATGAATGTACTTTCGACTTTCATGTCTACAAAGCCACGGCACCTAACACTCTGTTGTTGTATGTGCCACCACAACGGGCCACATTTTTATCCGTATTTTCCTCGCTCCATTGCCTCCAAATCCTTTATTTGTTCTCTCGTTTGGTCTTACGAAACTGAGGTTAGCATTTTTAATCTTTAATCTCGCCATTTACTTCCATTTTCTGATGTACTCTGTTTTTCATGTGAACCTGGGATTTATTCCGCCACAAATCTTTGGCGGGGATTCTAATGTTATGAGCTCTCTTTGTTTCTCTTTTTAAAATCTTGTCTTCGAGAAAGAAAGAGCGAGGGATTAGAGGTTAAGGAATGGCAGAGCCTTATGTTTGTTTATAATTCTCTTCATGATATTTTAAAGAATCCTTTTTCTTTTTGGCAGAAACTATCAAGAATTTGGTGGCTCTCAACTCTTGATTTTTGAATTACCTAGTTTGCTAAATATATGTTGGTTTTGTGCTTGGCAAATACTTCTCCGACGGCCAACGGGACTGTTTTTGACACTTTTATCCTTTTTATCATTTATTTAAATTCATTTGTGCTGATACTAAACCCAAATGGCCGATGAAGAAATTTACGTCGATTTCCAAGGCCTCCTATGTACAAAAGACGGGTTTTTTATTTTAAGTTTATTTATCATTTCTTTAATTCATTAGATAGTTATTTATTTTCTTACTAACATTTTTACCAAGTGCTTATATAGGTACGGGAAAATACATCTCGAAGACGATACTCGGAAGGAACCCGAATCACTGTTTGTCTTTACTTTCTGCGTTCTTTATAAATGTACAAAAGTAGTATAGTGGAAACTTTATTTTTGGAATGACATGCTGATATATGTATTTACTTGTCACTGTGTTTGTTTAACTTAAAATTTGTCATTCGCTTTAGGCAAGATTTAGGCCGTCAATACTTTCATAAATAGATTAAATTGACTTGGTATAAATGCTTCGTTAATTAAATTTACACTTTTGGTATTTAGGCAAAAAATACTAGTCCATCCTTTATTTTATTTTCTTTATACACTTTTAATACAACGTACATTTTATATTATTTCGTATACACCAATACATAGTTTAGTTAAATTAAATACACATTTTTTACACCAGGTAAATACTAGGCCGTCCATTTACAAATCTTTCATTTTTTAAAGGCATTATATCTTTTTCACTCATTTTTTTTATACACAATTCCTTATACTTATTTTTTACCAAAATTTTTTACTATCCTTTTGTTCCTTATTCTTTTGATAGGATATTCATTAAATGAACACTCTTTTTAATTAAACGGTAGAAACAAGTCAAATCAAATTCACTTTTCTTAATAATTTTATTATATAAACTCTTTACACCAATGAATATTCGTAGATTATTTTTACATTCTTTATGCACTAATATACCTAGTTATACAATTCTTTAGACATTTTATGTTTGATATACACTCTTTTATTCTTGAAATACATTCTTTATATGTTTCATATACATACATTCTTTTTTTTTACATAGACACACATTTTTTATATACTTGATATATCTATACTCTTATATTTTTTATACATCTTTTATATAGTTGTATATATTATTTACACCAACTGATATACCTTTTGTGGCAATATATATATACTCATTTTACTAACAAATACACTACTATCGAACGAGGTATGTTTTATTTACAATCCTTTATACATTCCTATCGATATACATTCTTTATAAATACTTGATACTTGATATACATACATTTTTTATACACTGTATATACTTAGTATATTATCACCTAGTGTAGCTTTTCATGAAGTCATAACATTTTGAAAACATGTAATAATAATGATAAACAGATAGATAACCCCCCTCTAGTGTTCAGTTAAACTAAGTTTAAGGACTGTTCTTCGAATGTGCTCTAAGGGATGCTTAATACCTTCCCTTCGGGTAAATAAAACCCTTATCTAGAATCTCATAGGTTTCGTGGACTAAAAATGGAGTAGACACACAAATACATATAGGTTTCCTGATTTTCCTAAAAAATAAGGTGGCGACTATAACCCTTTTTAAACCAGTTAGAAGAACCGGGAATTTGCAAACTATCTTTGACCCGTTCAAAATAGGGCGAAACAGAATGGCGAATCCACTGGGGATTACCTAGGTTTTGACCTTAGCAGGCTTAGTTTAAGTGAACACTTGATGGATATTTGATTATTTATATGTTTTTACTATTATTACTTGTTATATATGTCATGAGTTGCTACAATATTATGTTTGAAAGGTCGCAAGTCAAATCCAAAGTTGTGTTCCTTATTTGTTTGAAGACACTACATGTTACTGTTTTCCTTATACTGTCATCGCACTTTCAATTGAGTCTTTGGCCGTACACATACACACATTGTGCACGCGAGTTGTGCTTTGCGCTCCTCCGAATCTTCTTCAAACTCCTTAGTTTCAGAGATTGGTGGGCTAGTCTTACTATTTGCCATCTCGCAATTGTCCGAATATTCTTTATCAGCTTAGGTGAATCTACTCTTAAAATTCTTAGGTTGTTGTATGTATAATTTTGATCACTGCTCTAGCCGGATTAATTTCATTCTTTATTTGTCACACATTCTTATTTGCTACATGCTCTTTACATATTACATATTCTTTATTTGTTTCACATACTGTATTTATTAGACATTCTTTAGTTGTACATATATACTAGACATACTTTCATCCGCCTCGTCTGCTTTATTAGACAATTTTGGTTGACTTGTGTTGAGCTTGGAACCGTTCCAAATCCTCACACCCATTTTTTGGTCTTTACGACCACCGTCACAACCACATTATTTTTCATACCTATTTCCGGTCTTTGTACCATTGTTTTGACTTTACCATTCTTTTTTTTAATACAAAACGGTCTTGTACATTCTTACCATCTCTGGAACACACTTTTTCCATATGCAAACTCTTGTACAGAGCCTTACTTCTTTTCCATACAACCATTAATTCATAGAAATCATACAAATCACATACAACTCAATATCAGCCCGAACTACGTCTGACCTGATTCTTGTCCTGACAAGATACGTAGGCAACCCTCAATAAGGGTTCGGTCTCCCCATTATTTCCAAATAATTCACTGGAATAAAAAACTGGGATAATTATTTTGGAGCAGTTCAAAGACGCTCTCCAAAAAGACTTCTAAGAGCATCAATCAACCCCTTGAAATCCAAAACCCAACAAACGCAATACCAGCCTTACCCCAACTATCACCTAGTTTTGGTCCCAAATTCTGGGATATAAGCTTTTCTTCTTCCAAGCATCGCAAGCCATGGAACTTTGGCGTGTCGACCTTTATTTTCAACCCCAAAGGTCCAACACAAGTAAATCCTTCCCCCCTTAATTATACAATAATCGTGCCGACTGACAAGGAGTAATGTTAAAGCTCCACAAACAGTTTGGTACCCAATCATTGCAATCTTACCGATGAGCGCAAAGTATTTTTAGAAACTCTGTAAAGATCAGAATCCCCTCTTACCACCTTGCCAAAGATACACGGATTGTTTTTAAAGCTCCGCCGATGTTGACATTCCCTCATAGCCAACCTTGCCAATAAATGCAGAGAAGTATCAAAAGCTCTGCCAACGTCCCACATTTTCCTCCATCACAATCTTGTCAACGTACTGGAGTAATGTCAAGGCTCCATCTACAGTTGACATCCTTCTTCTCGGCTGCCTGTTAGAGTATTTTCAATGCTCTGGCTGCGATCGGCTCATTTTTTCTGACCGCCTACCATAGTACTGTCCAAGCTCTGAGCCTATGATTGGTCCCTTCCTGGATAATTTTCAAAGGCCCGTGCCTATGATGGACACACCCTTCTGCCGTCTGTCGGAGTACTTGTAAAACTCCGCCAATAATCGACACCTCTTCTTATATCTTATCTGCAAGAACTACGCACACCTGATTCTCTTCTTTGATGAGATACGTAGGCAGCCCTTTTGGGTTCGGTATTCATTATTCAAAAAAAAAAATCAGAAAAAAAGAAGTCCGAAAATTATTTGAAAATAAAAAAAATAAAAAAAATAAAAATCTTTGTTCTTTCCTCTCTGAACGAACTACGGGCACCTGATTCTCATCAAAGATGACATACATAGGCAACCCTTCTTGGGTTCGGTACCCCTTATTCAAAAAATACAAAAAAAAAAAAAAAAATTAGATTCATATCGAAGAGGGACATGCTGTTGACACCTAATTTTGGCTCGACGTGCTTAAAATTAACATTTTGGGGGGCCTTGATTCGTTAAAGAGCGCGAAATACATTTTTCACACATTTTTATATTTTTCGACAATTTATTGATAATTGTCCTTATTTTAGGAGTTTTATCAATTTATTGTCATTTTCAAGGATCATTATTTTTTGCACATGTACAGCGTAATACTACCATTTTTTGTAATTAATAATTGTTTCTTTATTTTATAGCAGTACATTTTTTGTATCTTATACATTAATATTTATATTTTATACTTACATTATTATTTATACATGTATTAGTTAACTATATTTTAGTACAGTACGTCAGTGTAGAGAAAATCGGAGCAGTTAATTCTTAAACGCAGAGCAAGAATTCGATAAAGTCAAGGTCTTGTCACTTTTGAAAAGATGACATTTGAAGTGATGGGTTGGGTTCTTCATCCATTGATTAATAGATTTTTATACATTAGTTAAAAGGGTGAGATCCCCATTGGACAATAACCCAAAGATTAAAATGAGCATTAAGGGGACAAGAGGGAAAGTTCTTTTATTTTTTGTACAAAAGAGAGTATTTATTTACATTATAAGAAAAGGGAGGGGTTAATTTTTATTTTTCATCTTCTACACAACCTTCTACACACAACACAAAACATTTTTCAGATCTTGTTCTAAACAAAAGCCAAAGTCATTATTCTCTTCTCAAAGCTTCCAACAGCCCCGCCGAGCACCACCTCGCTGCCGCTCTTCTCCGACAAAGTATTTCGTCTCCCTCTCCCCCTCTTCTCCCCACTGCTATCCCGTCGCGCCCACAACACCACCATTTTCATCTCCTCCACAACCCCCACTGCCTGCTCCGATGAGCCCACGACGCCAGAGCAGTCGAGCAACCACCACGAACCACCAACCCACACTCCTCTCTCTCTCCTCTTTCGCCCTTTGCTTCCGCTCGCCTCACTGCCTCAACCACACTACCACCGTTCTCCACTGCTCACTAACACCCTAGTCATCTTTTATACTACCTTGACGCCGCCACTATTCTTGCTGGATACACAGATCTGGCCAGAAGAAGTTCGACGCCGGCGAGTTCCGTCCTAACAATGGTGGACCAGCCGCTGCGCATGCGCCGTTCCCTCTTTCTCTCTTCTATTTTCCTTTTATTTCTCTCTTCACTGTGTTTTGGTGTTTACAAGTGGGATTTCGATGAGCCCCGAACTCCGGCGAACTATGCGGGTTGTTACACTGTTCTTGCTTCATCCGTCGTGATATTTTTTTGTTCTCTGCTACTGTTGCTGATTTTGATTACTGTTGGACTATTTCTTGCATTTTCTTTTTTAACCGCCGCTAACGTTTTCCGCCGAAGCTACTATTACTGGTTTATTTTTTGCTTGTTTATGACTGTTGTCCGCAAGTGGGATTTCGATGAGCCCTGAACTCCGGCGACCTATGTGGGTTGTTACACTGTTCTTGCTTCATCTGTCGTGATATTTTTTTGTTCTCTGCTACTGTTGCTGATTCTGATTACTGTTGGACTATTTCTTGCATTTTATTTTTTAATCGCCGCTAACGTTTTCCGTCGAAGCTACTATTACTGGTTTATTTTTTGCTTGTTTATGACTGTTGTGCGCCATTTTTGGCTGCTGTTGTTATTTTCTCGGGAACTTGGCTCTGCTACGGGACTATTCTTGACTGGATTTGTGCTTTTTCGGTGAACTGCTACTGCACTGTTACACTTCTATTTCATAATATTTTTTTACATTATCTTTTCTACTATATTAGAAGAGCCGGTTTTGATTGGGATTCACATTGCTGCTGTTTGTCATTAAACTTCTAACTAAGGGCAATTTGGCCATCGTACTCTCTTAGGTTTTTATGAATGTACTTTCGACTTTCGTGTCTACAAAATAAGCTAGCCACGGCACCTAACACTCTGTTGTTGTATGTGCCACCACAACGGGCCACATTTTTATCTGTATTTTCCTCAGTTCCATTACCTCCAAATCCTTTATTTGTTCTCTGTTTGGTCTTACAGTTGAGGTTAGCATTTTTAATCTTTAATCTGCCATTTACTTCCATTTTCTTATGTACTCTGTTTTTCATATGTACCTGGGATTTATTCCGCCACAAATCTTTGGCGGGGATTCTAATGTTCTGAGCTCTCTTTGTTTTTCTTTTTAAAATCTTGTCTTCAAGAAAGAAAGAGCGAGGGATTTGAGGTTAAGGAATGGCAGAGCCTTATGTTTGTTTATAATTCTCTTCATGATATTTTAAAGAATCCTTTTTTTTTTTTTTTGGCTGAAACCATCAAAAATTTGGTGGCTCTCAACTCTTGATTTTTGAATTACCTAGTTTGCTAAATAGATGTTGGTTTTGTGCTCGGCAAATACTTCTCCGGCGGCCAATGGGACTGTTTTTGACACTTATTTATTTAAATTCATTTGTGCTGATACTAAACCCGAATGCCCGATGAAGAAATTTTCGTCGATTTCCAAGGCCTCCCATGTACAAAAGACGGGTTTTTATTTTAAGTTTATTTATCATTTCTTTAATTCATTAGATAGTTATTTATTTTCTTACTAACATTTTTACCAAGTGCTTATATAGGTACGGGAAAATACATCTCGAAGACGATACTCGGAAGGAACCCGAATCACTGTTTGTATTTACTTTCTGCGTTCTTTATAAATGTACAAAACATGAACTCGTAGTATAGTGGAAACTTTATTTTTGGAATGACATGCTGATATATGTATTTACTTGTCGCCGTGTTTGTTTAACTTAAAATTTGTCATTCGCTTTAGGCAAGATTTAGGCCGTCAATACTTTCATAAATAAATTAAATTGACTTGGTATAAATGCTTCGTTAATTAAATTTACACTTTTAGTAGTTAGGCAAAAAATACTAGTCCATCCTTTATTTTATATTCTTTTTACACTTTTAATAAACGTACATTTTATATTATTTCGTATACACCAATACATATTTTAGTTAAGTTAAATTCACATTTTTGACGCCAGGTAAATACTATGCCGTCCATTTACAAATATTTCATTTTTTAAAGGCATTATATATTTTTCACCCATTTTTTTATACATAATTCCTTATACTTATTTTTTACCAAATTTTTTTACTATCCTTTTGTTCTTTATTCTTTTGATAGGATATTCATTAAATGAACACTCTTTTTAATTAAACAGTAGAAACAAGTCAAATCAAATTCACTTTTCTTAATAATTTTATTATATAAACTCTTTACACCAATGAATATTCGTAGATTATTTTTACATTCGTTTTGCACTAATATACCTAGTTATACAATTCTTTAGACATTTTATGTTTGATATACACTCTTTTATACTTGAAATACATTCTTTATATGGTTCATATACATACATTCTTTTTTTTTTTTTACATAGACACACATTTTTTATATACTTGATATATCTATACTCTTATATTTTTTATACATCTTTTATATAGTTGTATATATTATTTACACCAACTGATATACCTTTTGTGGCAATAGATATATACTCATTTTACTAACAAATACACTACTATCGAACGAGGTATGTTTTATTTACAATCCTTTATACATTCCTATCAATATACATTCTTTATAAATACTTGATACTTGATATACATACATTTTTTATACACTGTATATACTTAGTATATTATCACCTAGTGTAGCTTTTCATGAAGTCATAACATTTTGAAAACATGTAATAATAATGATAAACGGATAGATAACCCCCCTCTAGTGTTCAGTTAAACTAAGTTTAAGGACTGTCTTCGGACAGGCTCTGAGGGATGCTTAATACCTTCCCCTCGGGGTAAATAAAATCCTTATCTAGAATCTCATAGGTTTCGTGGACTAAAAATGGAGTAGACACACAAATACATATAGGTTTTCTGGTTTTCCTAAAAAATAAGGTGGCGACTCTAACCCTTTTTAAACTAGTTAGAAGAACCGGGAAGTTGCAAACTATCTTTGACCCGTTCAAAATAGGGCGTAACAGTGACGACCGAGCTTGAAAGCACCTACGTATCCTGTCGCCGCAGGAATTCAGGTCGAACGTAGGATAAAGTAATGGAATTTTTGGGTTTTTTTTTAATAAGCGACCGAGTCCGATATGGACTGCCTACGTATCTCACCGTAGGGAAGTCAGGTCATTTCATAGTTCATTGCATAGATGATTTGTTTTTCCCTTATTCTAGTACGAATACAAGCAGAAGATACGGTTACAAGGAAATAACAATGTGATTACAACCAAATGGAATCCTAAGTATTGTATCTCTTGAGCGCGTCCGCGTTGATGGCCTTGGGCCACTCTTGTCCATCCATCACTGCTAGGACTACGGCTCCTCCTGAGAGTATTTTTCTGACCATGTAGGGCCCCTACCAGTTAGGCGCGAATTTTTCTTTATACTCTTCTTGGTGAGGGAAGACTCACTTGTGCACGAGTTGTCCGATTTGGAAGAGTTGGGTTCTGACCCGCTTGTTGAAGGCTCGAGACATTTTTGGGATGTATAGCTGTCCGTGGCATACTGCCACCATTCTCTTCTCATCTATCATAGCCAACTGCTTATAATGATTTTTAACCCATTCTGTATCTTGCAGCTCCCCATCTTGGATGATCTGGAGCGAGGGGATTTCCGCTTCTGCGGGTATGATCACTTTTGTACCATAGACAAGAAGGTATGGGTTTTCCCCGGTGGAAGTGCGGATAGTAGTTCAGTATCCCAACGAGGCATAAGACAGCTATTCATGCCAATCCCTGTAGTTGTCAATCATCTTTCTCAAGATTCTCTTGATGTTTTTATTGGCGGCTTTTACGGCCCCATTCATCTGTGGTCGGTAGGTGGTAGAGTTTCTGTGAGTTATCTTGAATTGTTCACAAATGTCCTTCATCAAATGACTGTTTAAATTGGCACCATTGTCTGTTATGATGGACTCCGGTACACCAAAGCTGCATATCAAATTATTTCTGACAAAGAAGGCCACGACTTGCTTGGTCACTGACTTGTGGGAAGTGGCTTCCACCTTTTTAGTAAAATAGTCGATGGCGACTAAAGTGAAACGGTATCCATTGGAGTCTAGGGGCTCAATGGGCCCTATGACGTCCATCCCCCGCGTGAAACTCGACAGGAGGAACCTTGATTAAATCCCCATGTATCTGGCATTGATGGCATCTCTGTACGACTTTGCACGAGTCATGCTCCATGGTCATCCAGTAGTATCTTGTCCTTAGGATTTTCTTTCCAAGGATGAATCCGTTCATGCGAGGACCGCATGCCCCTGCGTGCACCTCCCTCAGCAGTTTTGTATCTTCTTCGGCGTCCACACACCTGAGTAAGCCGATGTCGGGTGTCTTTTTGTACAACACTTCCTTGATCGAAAAGAAACTATTGGCCAGCTTTCTGATAGTCTTTCTCTGATCTGCTGAACTTTCTGGGAGGAATTCTCCCTTCTCCAAGTATTCTTGATGTCGGCGTACCACGGTTAGCCATCCGGCTCAGCCTCAACGTGGATGCAGTGAGCCTGTTCTTCCCTTATCGTGATCTTTAGAGGGTCAATGTGAGCGCTTTTCGGGTGCGAGATCATGGAAGCTATCGTAGCCAATGGGTCTACAATCTCATTTTGGGCTCGGGGTATAACTGAAGTCGATGTTCTTGAATCTCCCATATAGTCTTTGCACCAAATTCACATACGGGAGTATCTTATCGTTTTTGGTCGCCCAACTTTCTTTTACCGGATTTATGAGAAAATCGGAGTCCCTGATTACCAATAACTGCGGTATGTTCATGTCCAATGCCATCTTGAGGCCGAGGACGCATGCTTCGTACTCTGCCATGTTGTTAGTACACCTAAAGTTGAGCTTCGCGGCCATCAGATAGTGTTGTCCTGTTTCCAATATCAACACCGCTCCGATGCCTGATCCTTTATAATTGTTCGCCCCGTCAAAGAATAGCTTCCACCCTGTGTATGGTTCCATCAATTCTTCCTTCATAGCTAACACATCCTCATCTGGGAAGAAATTCCATGGAGGCTCAAGCTCGTCGTCGACGGGGCTTTCTGCCAGCAAGTCGACCAGGGCTTGTCCTTTGATTGCCTTTTGTGCTATGTATATGATGTCGAATTCACTTGGCAACATCTGCCATTTGGCCAATTTTCCCACGGGCATCGGTTGCCTGAAAATGTATCTCAATGGATCCATTCAGGATATGAGGTGGATGGTGAACACCGAGAGGTAGTGCCTCAGCTTCTGAGCAATCCAAGTCAGAGTGCTACAGGTCTTTTCTATAAGCGTATACCGCGCCTCGCAGGATGTAAACTTCTTGCTCAGCTAGTAGATGGCATGTTCCTTTTGCCTTCTTCGTCATGCTGGGCCAGCTTACAGCCGAAAGAGTTTTTTTATACCAACAGGTACCGTAAGAGAGGACTTCATTGCTTGGGTGGCACCAGAACGGGGGGATTGGAGAGATATCTCCTGATTTTGTCGAATGCCCTAGCGGCATTCCTCCCTTCAGTTCGTAGGAGCGTCTTTTTTGAGCAATTTAAGGATTGGCTCCATGATCACGATGGACTGGGCTACAAACCGCCCAATGTAGTTCAACCTTTCCAAGAAACTCATAACCTCCTTCTTGGTTCCTGGATCGCTTTGATTTTGGTAGGATCCAATTCAATGCCCCTGCGCCTGACTATGAATGCCAACAACTTTCCAGCAGGCACTCCAAACACGCACTTAGCAGGGTTCAGTTTCAGATTGAATTTGCGAAGCCTGTCGAAGAACTTGCATAAGTGCATGGTATGCTCCGAGCTTTCTTTTGACTTTATGATGATATCGTCCATATAGACTTCAATCTCTCGATGCATCATATCATGGATTAGGGTAGTCAGGGCTCTCATGTATGTGGCGCCCGCATTTTTGAGGCCGAACGGTATTACCCTTTAATGATAGACTCCCCAAGGGATGATGAAGGTTGTCTTTTCAGCGTCTTCCTCACTCATGAGTATTTGGTGATACCCGACGAAACAATCTAGAATGACTGTAACTCGTGCTTGGCGTAGTTATCCATCAGGATGTGGATGTTCGAGAGAGGAAAGTTATCCTGTGGACTGGCCCGATTGAGGTATCGGTAGTCCACACAGATTCGGATCTTCTCTTCCTTTAACGGGGCACTCGCACTATGTTGGCCGCCCCGAGTGGGTAGGACGTTCCTTCCACTATTCCTGACTCGATCTGTTTTTCGACTTCGTCCTTTATCCTGATACTAATCTCTTGTTTGAATGTTCGCGTTCTTTGTTTGACTAGGGCAAAACCTTCCTTAATAGGCAATATGTGGGCTACTATCTCAGTGCTCAACCCCGGCATATCTACTTATGACCAAGCGAAGACGTCCGCATACTCCTTTAGTAGAGCTACGAGCTCTTCCTCCCTCATGGAGACTCTAAGTGAGCGGCCGATTCGTGTCTCTTTGACATCTTTCTCCCGTCACCGAGGTCGATTACCTCAGTTTCGTCCATATTTGGCGTCTTCTTTTCTTCCAACTCTTCTAACTTTTCTACCAATCCTTCTGGCATCATTGTAGATTCATCGTACTCCGCGTACTCCTGCTGGTCACATTTTTCGTTCGTTTCGTGACATATCATGACATTTTTTGTTGTTTTATTATGATTATTACTGAAAAAGCGAGGCAAAGTAAAATTAGGCTTATTATGGGTTGTTATTACCTAGTTAGTAAAAAAAACAATTATTATTAATCAGTAAAAGGCAGTGATTTGTGAGGCTTTAATTAATTCAAAAAGCAATTGATTCCAACTGTGGTCCTGGTTCGGAACAACGCCGGGCCATTTCCATTTTAAAACATAGAAAAATACTTTTTTAGGAAAGGGGAGATCTTTCGGGCCTCGGCCAATATCACCGTTTTTAGCAAAAGATTTTATTTCAAGAAAATTCTGTCTCTCTATTGAGGAACTAAGAGGGGGGCGGATGTCTAATTATTCAGGCGTTCTTCTGGCCTCAGACCGTGTATGTTGGGTGTCTCCTGACTTTCTTCAGTGACCGCGTAGCATCCCTCTTCTTGAAACAGTGATTCGATACTTTCATCAGCAATGGAATAATCTTTGGGTTGCATACGCTGTCAGAAATCTTCGGCCTCCCCTTCGGTTATTGCCCCTTTCTGAGTATTTTCCTTCCATGTGGTATTCTGGGCCAACTCTTCAGGAGTATAGCACCTTTCTGAATGAGTCCTGCCTTGGGTCATTGATGCATGTACAGTGATTGGCTTTTTGAGGTCAAGCGCAATCTGTTGTGCTACCTGGGCTACCGCAGGTGCTGGGACCAAAATCCTGAATATGGGTGTAGTCCCGGAAACTCTTAGACTGGGGAACAAAACCTTGAATTTGGGTTGTTCTTGGAGGGTAAGGGAATCAACCGTCTGTTCTAGAGGCTTGGTGGTTACGGAGACAACGTTTCACAAGCTTCCCAGTCTTTATCCCTTTCTATCATGTGGACCCCATCGTTTCCATGATTCTGTAACAGGTTCGGATTTACATTAGGGGCAGCAGTTTCCAAGATGATTTTCCTTTTATCGATCAGATCCCGAATTTTGTGTTTTAGGTTTATGCAATCCTCTATGTTGTGCCTGAACCCTCCCGAGTGGTAAGCACAAATTTGATCGACTCCCAGGCTGTGCTAGTTTTGGCGGGGCTTTCTAGATTAGCCCTGCGGCCAGCAGCCTCTCGAACAGTCTAGCCCTTGGTTCGAGGAGCGTCGTAAATTCCCTTACAAGTCTCTTCTCGAAAGTTGGCCGTGGCGCATTATATGTAGGGGGTGGTGGCTGATTTTGGTAGTTCTGGGTTTGATAGGCTTATGGGGGTTATTTTGTGGTGGATGGTAGTTTTGCTGGGGTGTTGGCTGGTATGTCTGTTGCGGTGGCGGTTGGTAAGAAGGTGTTGATACACGGACACTGGGCTGGGCCGTGTATGCTGGCACAGCGACGGTAAATGCTGGTTATGTGTAATGCACAGGTGCTGAGCTGTACGGAGGGTAGAGTAATTCAAAAGGGGTGGGGCTTGGTAGGAAGGAAAGGGTCCTTTTGGGTTTTGGTTTGAAATGTGGGATATGCTCGCCACGTCCTCTTTCTTTTTGTGGAAGATCCCCGCTGCTTGTCCAGATGCTTTGTTGAAGATAGTGACGATCTTTCCAGATTTGAGGCCATCTTCTATGCCCTCTCCCATTTTCACCAATTCAGAGAACGGCCTTCCAGCCATGGACAACATCCTATCATAGAAATTTAGCTCCTGTGAACTGATGAATACGGAAGCGAGCTCTCCCTCGTTCATTGGTGGTGCGCACACGGGCTGCTTTGGCCCTCCATCTGCTGGCGAATTCTTTATAGTTTTCCTTCGATTTTTGCTTGACTTTCTTGAGGTAGTAGCGGTCTGGTACTGTCTCGATATTGAATCGAAACCTTTCCATGAAGGATTCTGCCATGTCTTCCCAGCAGAGCCACTGGCGCATGTCTTGTGTGGCGAACCGATTCAAGTGCCTCGCGTTCGGTGCGGCCCGAACAATCGCATGATCAGGGGTTCATTCTTCTTCACTTTGACTAACTGGTCGCAGTATGAATAGAGGTGTGATTTGGGGTCTCCCGTCCCGTTGAACATTTCAAACTTTTGGATTTTAAACCCTTCTCGAAGGTCTACATCCGAGTGCATGCACAGATCACCATACCTCAGGCCCGTGACCTTCCTCGTGGATCTGTTGAACTTTTCCAACAATTCCTCTATCTTCTTCTCCATGTTTTTCTCTCGCTTGTCCTGTTCAGCCCTCTAAATCCTTTTCATCTCCTTGTAGTGATCCAGTTCCTTGTGTCCTAGGGAGGATTCATTTGGCATGTTGGGGGTGAAGAAAGATACCTGGGGGTGGTATGATTGAATGGGATAGTGGTGTTTTTCCCAACAGGCGGGGCTGGTGCGTGTGTTTGGCTCGTCTGATTGAAGGAAACCGCTTAAGAGGCTTGATATGTGGGGAATGAGTGGGTGGTCCCTCGGACATGAGCATGTTTAGTGGCAGGGGCATGGTTCCTGGCGGGTAGACGGAAAAATGACCGGGCACTGTGGAGCTTAACAAGAGAAAGGGAGGAGGGGCTCTTTTTCCTTCGGCGGTGTTCCTTTCTGCGTCGGCCGCTTCCCTTCTGGCTACCTTTTCTTGGAGAGTAGCGACGGTAGTTAACAATGTTGCAATCACATCCTCCTGGGATGCGGCCTCTTGCGAGTCCTGGGTGTCCCCGTTGTGGAGGGCGAGCTCATTTCTTATTTCTTCGGGAGTACCAGTGATTTTGTCCTTTCTTTTATCGGAGAGGCATGCTAACGCGGCTTTGGATCTTGTGAAATATGCCACCTTTCAATGTCACACTAATCATCCCCTTTCTATAAGATAAAAATAACTCAGCGGTAAAGAAAGTTATTTTTTGCATATCCAATATAAAAGCAGAATATTAAATATAGGTATTTAACACACAAATAGCACATAAGATCGTATATTGAAGCTTGAGTACTCTTTATCTGACGTTCTAAAGTCTTGGATATCACGGGCTTTTATGTTCGGGTGGATCTTGGTTTGGTGGCCTCGCGGTTGACTTAGCACGGCGAACACAATGATGGGTGTTATATGATTGGGTTGTGATTGATATACACATAATGGATTATTAGGTTTTATTTATTCTTCATTCTTCATTCATAATTAATGGTTGCAAACATTGATTAAAGCCATAAACCTTGATTTATTTGGAAAAATAATTAGGGTTGGTAAGAATAAATAACAAGGACTCAAAGCTTTAAACTTTGTTTAATAAATTCACTTAGGAATAAGAAGAATTTACTTGGCATTATTAATCGTTCCTCATAGTTACTTTCTTATATTTGGGAAAATCATAGAAAGAGATAATCTTTATTTATTGGGAAATAGTAGAGATTCATATAGGGATTAAGTGCATTCATATAATGATCCATTAGAAGTATATCAAGATCAATATCCATGATCATACACTCTATCTAAAGGGGACACAACCTTAGTTTCTTTTACAATAAATTACCACCAAAGCAAGTAGTTAGCAATTAGTCATAGAAAAACCAACTATTACCAAAACCATCGGATTAAGACATTAGATCTAAACTTAGCATCCTATGACTTTAGTAACCTTT
>NC_081346.1:57505673-57605857 GCF_029784015.1 Lycium ferocissimum | reverse complement strand
GTTCTTAGTTCATGAAATTTCTAGAGAACTTTGGTAGATAAGATGACTTTGTCATCTTTTATGTAGAAGAAATTAAATCCCATATGGGCTTGGGCCAAGTCCATGGCATTGACCTTCTCTTTGCTAAAATTTCAAGCCCAATGATATCTTTTGGGCTAGTTTCTTAATTCATGAAACCCATTATTTTTTCCAATTTCCAAATTTGACCTCCGTCTTCTTCCATATTCCCACGAGTCATATTGCGAATTTCCTTTTTATGCCTTAACCTTTCTTAAAAATTCCGCTTCCAAATACGTCATAAGTCATTCATATGCTTATCAAAATAAAATGTGGCCTTGCTTATCGTCTTCCCGCAATTGTCTTGAATTATCCGTTTGCATAAAATGCGGGGTGTAACACGAACAATGATCTGGTGTACGCAGATAAGGAGTAAATGGCCACCACCGTCGTGCCGCGACGTTAAATCAAGCGCTTCTTGGGAGACAACCCAAGTGTAATGTTTATTTTTCTTTTGTTTGTTTTTGATTACATATAGGGTAATGGTTGTTTTGGTGCGGTGAATATATTGAGAAAATATTGCCGAATAAAGGTGTGTTAAGTAGTAAGAGATCGTTTCGCAACATTGCAAAATATGCCGCGCTTACGGATCGTATTTCATAATACGGCTCGTAAAATTGGGCGTATTTAACAATGTCACAAAACAAAGAAGCACCGTAATGCAACATGAAAGTTTACGACTGAGAAGACGGACCGTATTGTGAAATACGGTCCGTAAATCCGATCGTAATCTTTCATGAGATAATACAATGTAATCGCCATTATCAATATCTCTAAATACGGGCCGTAAATCACCTTACGGACCGTATTTAGAATAAAAAAAATATACAACGCTTTAAATATAAGAGAGGGCAGCGATTTAAATCACAGGCACAGAGAAAAAAAAAATACCAACGTTTCAAATCCCCTCCCACGATCAATCCCATTAACTTCCCTCCTTCCATCTCAACCCCCACGATTTCCCACCACAAACTCATCATCTTCCATTTTCTAGACTCCATAAATACACAACTTCACACTCTCAAACACTCCACTCTCACAAAACTCGAAATCTCTCTGCCCTAGGTTGAAAATTGGTTGTTATTGAAGTTGTTCTCTCAAAGTCCTTCAAGTTATCATCTCGTTGGTTCATAATAAAAGGTATGATTGACACTCTCCACTCTTATTTTACAAAATTGAGTTTGAACTTGGTGGTAAGTGTTGATTAGGCTAGGTTTTGTGAAATTAAGTGTTTGCTTACCTTGGTTAATGATCTTGTGTGGGGATAACAATGTTAAATTCTTTTAATTCTCTTTGGGGAAGTTGTTAATAAACCCAAATGGGAGGGCATTCCATACCTTAAAATTCAACATTTGAAGTTTTGGTCTGCCCACCAATAGCTTGACTCTTGAGGGATTAATGAGAAATTGATAGAAAATTGGGTGAAGTCTGAGTATCCAAATCCCCACAATAATGTGAAACCGAGACGTGTAATGAAATCCGAAATCAAAACATGTTCTATGTCCGTGATGCGAAAACGATCACACTTTGCTGCACATATTTCGCTTACTTCGTCCGTATTTAAGCATTTCACCGAGGGACGTAAAGGTCTCCAAGAAAATGAGCAAGCTTTATCTTAGCTTTTTACGGACCGTATTTCAATTTACGGTCCATCTTTTGAGTTTACGTCGTACGCATGCAATACGCTTTTATGCACAGTTAGTTTGTTCTTATTTTTGATCGGATGTTCCATGGTAGCTAATATGATGTGTCTTTTGCAGGAATGGGTTAGAAAAAGAGTGCAAGGAAAGTGGGGGCCAAAAGCAAAGGCACAAGAAAGAAAGTGCGCTCGAATTTTAATTTGATAGATGAACCCTCTAATTCGGAAGGGGAAAAATCAGGATCCGAGTGCGCAGAAGTTATACCGCCACAAAAGGTCAGAGAGGCCCCCACGCAAGGCACATCGGCAAGGCCATCTACGCCCCTAACGATGACTCCATCCACATCTGCGTCGGAGGCCTCCCGCCCAAGGGATTCTGCCGCGAAAGTATCAAGCGGGGGTCCGCCAACCAAATGAAGACAAGAGAGCGGCTCAAAGAGTGCCGACGGATAGTAATGCTCCGGATGATGGAACGCGGCCAGAGGGTCGTAAACTGGCCGTCCGGACCAAACGGCTAGAGGAAGAAAAACTTAGATTCTCAGTCAAAGGATCAAAGAAATTGTATGATCAATGGATGGTCGTGAATGTAGAACGGGGGACACGCAAAGGAAAATATTTGAGGAGCGGCGGCTGATTTTCGATGGTATTTCGGTTCATCCACTGCTGGACGATACCATCAAGATGTACAAGCTGGATGTTTTCACTCATGAATCGGGAGACTATGCTTCGCACATTGTGAGAGAATTATATGCCTCATATGGGGCTGTGTTGATGTGCCAGTTCCTGAGTCGTGCTTGGCATGAGATACCTATTTTGGAGAATGTGACAGTCCGGAACTCACTTGTCGATATTTCCTCCAAAGCCATCAACAAAGTCCTATTCGGTAATGATTTTGTGGCGCCTACTGATCTGAGCCTGTTCCTAGACAAAAGAGACAGGAAAGACAAGAAATCTGCGAGGGACCGGATCCGCCGCGATTATCACATCCGAGCCATATAAGCAAAAATGGACTAATGACGGAGAGTCAAGATTGCTAAAAGTTGTTTATCCACGGAAGCTAAGTTTTGGTGGACGTTGCTTCGGTACAGAATCACTCCAACCCAGGCGGATAATACCCTCTCTACCGCCGGGCAAATACTATTGCCTTGTCGATGTCAAAGTATCCGATGAATATTTGGGAGCTCATTGCCGAGGGAGCCGTACGTGCGGGCACACAAGCCCAACCAACATGGTATTTCCGTGTCTTATCACGAAATTGTGTAGACGGCAAGGATATTTCACTCTAGAATGGAACAAGACCATCACAACTCGCTCATATGGGAGATTGGAGGAAGAATAAGGAAAGTAAAAGCATGACCAAGAGGCGCATCAAATCGGAGACGACGACGACACTCGCTAGAGCCGAGTCCGAGCCATGCTTATGGACCGACCCGCAGAGTCCGAGATTGGTGTTGCTGCTATTGAGACTGATGCTCCCACTACAGGTGTCCCAGATACTGTAGATACACCGACTTTTGCAGCCGAGATAGGTGTTTCTGCGGCAAGGCCTCCACCACCACCTCCGGCCACACAGGGCCCTCTTTCGGGGTCTACCACTGCCGCTGAGATACGAGCCCGCCGATCCGTAGCCGAGTTGCTTCACTTCGCCCATGCACTGGCGGGGTAAACGTATCGGCAACAAGGCAAGAGGACCGAAAGGCAGAAAAAATCTTGCAATAATTTAAGCCGAAAGTGATAAAAATAGTGCAAGCTTAGTTACGGGCGTAGGAGGCGTACCGCGCAGATTCGTGCGAGTTTGAGAAAAAGCACGAATTGTATCAAAGTTAGACCGGATAGTTTTGAGTCGAAATTATTGACTCGAGAGCAGCACCACACCGCGGGGAGTCTATCTCATTGAGGAGTGAATTGGGATAAGTCAAGAAGGAGCTTGAGGCACTCAAAGTGCAAGGTATGGTAGCCGCTCCAGTGCCATTACCACGTGCCATTTTGCCTAATACGTTTAAGGTGCTGGATCTGATGGATTCTGAGGAGGAGGCGGAGGATGACGAACCCCTTGTGTGCGATATAGGAAAGAGGGTCCGTGAGCCATCTGAGGACCCAAAGGAGTTGGCCAAGAGATTAAAGAAGACAGAGGAAAAGGAAATGCAGCAGGCAATTTTTTCGGGGCCGTAGTTGGAGCGTTAGCCGCCAACCAGAGAGTCCACGAGTCGCCGGCTCGGGATGCGCGGGCCGGGGCCGTGAGTTTCGCACAAAGACCATGGCGCTAAGGTACCACCTCTTTCCCCTCGTTCTTATAAGTGACGACCGAGACGCGTTGATTTTTTTGTCGGGAGTGTCACACTAATGTAGTGTAGATATATGTTTAGAACCCCCGCTTTTCTTTGCCGCAGTTCTTTCCGAGGGTTGTTGTTTTTGTTGAACCCGGCATGTTTAAGTTGTTGCTTAGGTTGAATAGAGTAGTTTTGACTTAGTTGGTGTTGCTCTTTAACTAAAAGCATGTGGTTATGGTTTGTGGAAATTTTGGACCTCTCAAAAAAAAAAAACTTAGAACAGTTATTGTTTGACATGATTGATTCTTTATATGACATTATGATTATTAGGATATTGTGTGTGATAAATGACTACTTAGGAGGTCACAAGTGTAATAATGATTGGCCTTATGCCAATGTGTGAGTGAGTTGTTAGTTTAATTCTGTTTATGCATGTATAATCTAGAACTTGCCCCGTTGTCTTGTTTGAAATCCGAAAGTTAGTTTGACTATGAAATGATCTTAGGCTTTTGTGTAAATAGTCACCGTGCTTCAAATAAGCCTTAACAAAAGTCCGAAAATATCCCTAGTTTCCTTTTTGAGCCTTTTGACCTTTTTCTTGGCTAGCCAAATATGAAACCTCGCTCACAGTGCAATTTATCCATCTTCGCACCCGCTCCTTCCTTGACGTTACTAGGATAGATGAGGCAAAGTGCTTAAGTCAGTGAATTAAATGTGAAGTAGATGTTAAAAACATAAGTTGGGGGTGGTGGAGTTTGCTAGTGGAGATTCGATGTCGTAGATATATATATATATATATATATATATATATATATATATATATATATATATATATATATATATATATATAAAATAAAAAAATAAAAAGAGAGAAAAATCAGAAAATTGTAACACAAAAAGATTCGTAAGTTGGTTAGGAATAAAACCACATCGAGCTCGTAAACTTGAAAGGAAATAAAGGGGTTGGAAAGAAAAGAGGTGAATTAAGGTGAAGAGATGTTGTAGTGTTCAAGGAGGGTGAGTCATTAATATCCAAAAAGTATCCTACCCATCCCTAAGCCTATATTACAAGCCAAAACAAGCCCTAATGTGATCACAACCGAGCGAGCCTAGGATGAAAACATAGAAAATAAGGGCAAGCCTATGGTATTCGCATGTGTAGATATGAAGTTCTTTGTGAGAGTGAGTGTTTTTCTTCTCTTTCGTCTTCGTCCCATTCTTGTTGTATATATGTGTGTTGGACATTCTTTGGTCTGTGTGAGGGCATAAGGATGAGAATTGAGTAAAATAAAGTGACCGCCTAAAGTAGCATTTGTGTGCATCATAATATGCTCGATAATGTAATGTCATGCATTGAAGCTTCATTGTTATTCATAGCATTCTTGAGTCGTGTATATTGTTTTGAAAAGAGAAAATGGGGATGGTCCTTTAAGAGAAGGCGCATGCCGGTAGTGAGAGTCAAAACTAATGTAGACATTATTCCTCCGTGATATCTAGGTATTAGATTGAGTCATTGTTTTGTATGGCTTGCTTGAGGACAAGCAAAGACTTTAAGTTGGGGGTATTGATGTGCCGGCATTTATGGCACATTCGAGGCCTTTTTACGAGAAGTTTTATTTATTTTTAAGCAAGTCGGTGTCTATTTAATGTGTGTTTAGTGTTTTTCTGTAACGGAATGCATTCTGAATGAAAACAAATAAAGTGTAGAAGTGGTCGTAAACTCGCTTGGACCGTATTCTTAAACACGGGCCGTATTCCATGGGCATATTTAAGAATAAGAAAAACCAGAAAGGCAGGCTGAGGAAATGGTGATTTACGAACAACCTTTACGGACCGTATTTCACTTTACGATCCGTATTTCAAAACATATTTAACCATGCGAGCATCTGGCAGAAAGTCGGAGTTTTGGAAGTTGAAAGACGATCGGGTAGCTTACGCGACCGTAAACCAATTACGGTCCGTATCTCAAGAGATTGAAGTTGCTCAAAACTGGAAAGAAGGCCTGGTCGTAAACTGGTTTACGGTCCGTATTTCACTTTACGGACCGTATTTCGTATCGACGGGGACCAAAGTGCAAATCTGCAACTTTCACATTTTCAGAACCTATAAATAGTCATTGTAGGGTTTTAATAGTCATCAGTTATCATATTTTTGTCTCTTAACTTAGAACATTAAATACTCTCTAGTTTTTGAAGGTTCAAACATCAATTCAAGTATTATCAATTCCTCTTTTCTTCCAAAGTAAGCAATTATGAATTCTTCAATTCCTTATTTCTTGTTCTTTGTCATGAGTAGCTAAATTCCCTTGCTAGGGTTGTAAACCCAATGATGGGTGTTATGTGATTGGGTTGTGATTGATATACATATAATGGATTATTAGGGTTTATTTATTCTTCATTCTTCATTCATAATTAATGGTTGCAAACATTGATTAAATCCATAAACCTTGATTTATTTGGGAAAATAATTAGGGTTGGTAAGAATAAATAACAAGGACTCAAAGCTTTAAAGTTTGTTTAATAAATTCACTTAGGAATAAGAAGAATTTACTTGGCATTATTAATCGTTCTTCATAGTTACCTTCTTATATTTGGGAAAATCATAAAAAGAGATAATCTTTATTTATTGGGAAATAGTAGAGATTCATATATGGATTAAGTGCATTCATATAATGATCCATTAGAAGTATATCAAGATCAATACCCATGATCATACATTCTATCTAAAGGGGACACAACCTTAGTTTCTTTTACAATAAATTACCACCAAAGCAAGTAGTTAGCAATTAGTCATAGAAAAACCAACTATTACCAAAACCATCGGATTAAGACATTAGATCTAAACTTATCATCCTACGACTTTAGTAACCTTTTCACACCATATTCCCCGTGGGATTTGACCCCAACCTTGTTGGGTTACTATATTTGACAACGTCCGCGTTATACCATTAATAGGTGTAATTTGAGCATATCAAATTTTGACCCCAGACCATACCCGACTAGGGCTTCCCGCGTATCCCTCCATTGGGACATCAGGTCGGCGCTGTTCCTTTACATTTTTATGAAGGTGGGGGCAACATTTATGCAAAAGAGGGGATGCCTAATATCTATGTAATGACCCGTTTGGTCGTTATAGTCCTTTTGGCACTTTCGCCATTTTCGAGCGTTTATTGACTCATTTTGACCCGAGGTTGACTTTTGGGCAAACGGACCTTTTTTGGAGTTTCGTCAACTTCAAGAGGTCCAGATGATTGTTTAGAACTTGTATGTATGATTGGTTCGGTTCCCAATGCATTTTAGTGCATCTCGGGACTTTGGATGGGAAATGAAAAGTAAGCATCGGGGTTGACTTAGTCAACGGGACCTCCGTTGAAAATTTCGAGACCACGAGTGCGTTCGTAGCGTATTTTTGTATGAGTTTAGGTGGTGGGAGTATGAGCAGATGGCCTCGGGAATAACCCAAAAATTCAATGGAAGACTTAGAAAACATGGGGACTTCTGGTGTCTGGTGCCCGCAACGGCGGCACCAGAGCTGCCCCAGCGGTACCGCTATGGCGGTGAAGTGACCGCTGGGGCAGTCATGAGTAATTGGACCTTCACCGCTGCAGCGGTGTCTCCGACGCCGCAGCGGCGCTGCTGTAGCGGCAATACCCTCGCCGTGGCGGTCACGGGTAGGGAAATTTCATTAAGTGTGTCTTAAATTATGACCTAGTGCCTCATTATGTCATAACTCGATATTGGAGCTTGGGAAGGCTGCTCTTGGAGATAAATTGAGGAATTTCTTGGAGGTAAAGCCTGGTCTAATCACTTACTTCTCTTGAATCATTATCATCCTAGAATTATCCCTTTCCTTTTCAATCCCTTAGAAGTAGAATTTGAAGAAGGGTTTTGGGAGACTTCTCCCTAGGGTTATAATTGATAAAATTGATGATGCTAATACTAAAATGTGATGAATCTAAGCTTAGTAACCCCATATCTTCCACTTTTAATGTTGAATTTTAGATTTGGGGAATTAGGATTCATACCCAATTTGGGGGTTTTGCTAGAAATCAGATTTGGGGATAGTTCTTGAGCTAAATCAACAATAAATGATTGGGTTATGATTACCTAGGATTCAATTTGGTATTTTAAACGTGAATTTTCCATTTCGCCCTTATGGGCCCGTTTCCCCAATTTCTATGGTTAAATTGGACCTAATTGATATCATAGCAATATTAGTATCATTATTCATGATTTCTAATTTAGAATTCGATTATCTTAGATTTTGGTTCGAGCTTCGTAGGAAGGAAGGCGTAGAGTGACTTGTTGTATGAGTAGGTTATGATTTACCTTTGGGATGTCACACCCCGACCTTACTAGGGTGTGATGGGCACCGACTTCCTCGAGTCTAAACCAAACGTTCGCGTTACAAAACCCTGTCATTTCAAAAAATTTTTAAGAAACTTGAAACTTTTCAAAATAGAGATCATCGTCTTTGTACATTAGGGAAACTTTGATCCAATCATGAACTTTTTTACCATCCGGCAATATCTGAAAATACACGCCTTTAACATCTATAACCGATTCGCGTTCCTCGACACCCAATCCACGTGAATTTTCCTCAAAGTCTCTAGGATATACAATTACCATGACATGAGTACTTGACTCCCGCAACACTCCGAACCGAAATGGAGCTCGCCAATCCCCGGGAACGACTTCTCTCTTCTCTTCATGGTGTACCGCGTGGCATGAAACGTGCCTCCGAAGAAGGAGGGTCGGTACGAAGTATGTACCGAGTATGTAAAGATAACAAATAATAACCATAGAAGAGAAGAAACCACTATCAAGCTCATTACCTCGGGCCCCTCGGATTAAATGTACATGGGGTCTTAGGATAATCTTTAAGTAAATAATGCGAGAGAACACACGTTCTTTAAGCATACACAATATAAAATACGTAGTACACAAATTCTAGAGTGCATCATCTAAATATAGTATCACAATAGTCGAATGACGTTTTCGGCATGCCGCTTCCGACATAATAATAATGAAGGCCCTTCGGGCATTGCCGCTTCCGGCAATACACAATAATGGCCCTTTCGGGCATTGCCGCTTCCGGCATAATAATAATGATGAGCCTCTTCTTAGCATTATAGTAATGATAATGTAAACGTAAGTAGTAAGTGAAATGAAATAGTAAAATCTCGCACCCCTTTTCGGAGTGGTTTTGAAAAAATAGCTCACTCACAAGCCGAGGCCGTAGTGCTCCCGCACGTGAGTCGAGGCCATAGCACACTCGGGATCAGCCGAGGCTGCTCGCTCGTGACACGGACCGATTACAGCACACTTGAGGCCACCGCACCCCCTTTGGAGTGGTTTTAGAAAAGTTTAAATAATAAAATCTCACACCCCCTTCGGAGTGGTTTTGAAAAGTCAACTTTATGTTTTCTTTAATACAAAACAAACTTCCTTAAAATCATTTGTAAACCGCAAGCACGTTTCAAGTAAATCTGAGTTAGCATAAAAAGGGTTAACAACCGTACGCACATGCAGAAAGGTGAGAAATTAAATGCTTTTCAAGTATCGTTATGGACATCATTCATTATAAAACATCTACGACCATTTCCAAGCAATTCGAGACCGTTTATGGAAGTTAGGGACATTGTGGGCCCACCTTGGGCCAGGAAGTGGCGTACCAAAATTACGAACATTAGGCCTTGTGAAGTCGTCTACGAAAGTTTCAAGGCAATCCGGTTCCAATTGAAAATTACGATGTTTAGGCCATTTTTCCAACTACTTAGAGCATATATAATTCAATTAATGAAAAGGGGCAACTTTAGATGCAGATTCCTAAGAGTATATCTTCCTCACTTCGTATTCAAACCTATCACACCTAAGACATGCCAAAAGAAAGAAGTGGTAAGGCTTTACATACCTTTCTTGCCTTTTACGATCGCCCAATCTCAAATCCCGTTTCGTCCAAAAGCGCAAATGGTCACATTTACCAATTACTATTCATGAGACTTATAATTTTCAACCTTAACCAATTTGGGCATCTCCCCTATACATATAGGAGATTCAACTCGCTCAACAATCACAATAGAACACACAACTAGTCTTCTTCTTAACATAATGCAATAGCTTCCATTCCGACTTCAAATTTTCAAACCAACACCACCATACTGATATTACTAATCAAAATCATTACGATGCCATTCGGAAACATTTCGTATCATTTCTACAATATATGCACAAGATATACAAAATATACAAACTTTCCACCAAAGCCATAATTCATCCAAAAACTTCCAACCTTCAACATAAACATCCACAACACATTTTCACCTTCCATTATCATTAACAACAATCATAATTTGCACCTTACAACTTCATTCTCATAATTACATAAACTATAATAAAGTCACATATTTTCCAACAACAACTTAACAATAATTTTTTTCCATGCTAACTAGAACCATTAACCTTCCATTTCCATCATAAAACTCCAACAACACAATTAACATACTAAATAATATTTATTCATCTCCCCTTCACCTATAACACTACACGGCCCACAACACCCAAATTTCATACTTTCATTCATTTCCACATATTACAACATATATATACCATCCATAACATGTGAAAAGAGGATTAAAACTTACCTTCTTCAACATTTTCTTGTTCCCATGCCCCTCTAATTCCAAATGAAATTATATTCGTGACTATGCTGCCCGGACTTCGATTGGTACTTCATTACTTGAAATTTTACTCAAAATCCTCATTTTGTTACTCCTTTTTTGTTGCTGAATTTTTCTTTTTTTTTAAAAGTTTTGGAACTTTTGGCTGAAAAAAATGAGATTTTTGTCCCTTAAAACGGACTAGCTAAGTCGTAGTGGTACCGTAGCTGTACCGCGGGAAAGCTGTTTCGCGTAACAAGCCTTTGTAACGTCTATAATTCTCTACTCCGATGTCCTATCAATGAACGGTTTGTTGCATTACAAACTAGACTCGACGAACTTCATTTTAGGATTTTGAAACACCTTAAAAAACTCCACATATACTATGATGAGGTACATGTCAAACTAAAACGCGGGGTATAGAGAGACTTACTATAGTGAATCACATATTTAGATTATGATGTTGAGACAAAGATGTGAACCTTCGGTGTGAAGTTGGGATGAATATTGCAGGTTGGGCCTCGATGTGTGCTGGGACTAGCCACCCCGTTATATGTGTTTGATTGTTTAATGGTGTTGGCTTGATACCATGTGTAGTTGATAGATAGCGAATGTCGCTTGTTGTCCTGATTGGGGATAGGATTGGTATACCCTTGTTGGTATTTGTACTATGATATATTATTGGCGTATCTGCTATTGGTACTTGAGTTATTACCCACTGTTGGTATTGTGATGTGATATATTGTTGGCGTACCCCGTTGAGGTACTTATGATACTGAGCTTGTTTGTTGATGATTGATATATGCATTGCACGCAGTGGGATAAAACAAGGAACAAGCACTGCACTTTCATAGCTGCAAGGCAGCAGATCCTTAGTGCTGACACAGAGTTCAAGTTAGACCTCTAGAGTTAACTAAAGAGGTGATGCTACAGTAACAAGCCTTAACTCAAGATGAATATACATTGATGGCATGATCAGAGAGAAGCAGGCTAATAGTTAAGAGATTTAAGCAATATGGGATATGACAGAACCAATCATTCACTATTCTCTTCATATGAGTGCAAGGAACTAAATCAATCCAGTCATTTTAACACCTTAACCATGAAATGCAAACAAGGTAATTTACATACACAAAGCAGTATTACAATAAAACTAACTTATCAAGACCACATTAGGGAAAACTATACACATATAAGTCACAACAGCATGTCATGAAGGGAGATTTCCCCTTCCAAAACACTCAAATAAACAAACCAAACTCTCAAGCAATTACATTTCTAACACCCTAGCAGTCCCAAACTTCACATATAAGCAGAACCATTTATAAACTACATAGCATGAGTTAAAAATAAATTAAGCTAACAACTAAATTACTACTAAAACAGAATTTAAAGACAAGAAGCTATAAATCAAGAATTACCTTTTTTGAGTACAGCCGATCACCAAGAATGGAATTGAGAGTTCTTCAACCTCCCAAGTTCAGCCAACACTCACAATAATAAAAATAACTGATTTTACTCCCTAAAACTAAATTTTTGACTGAAAGAAACTTTGCTTTTAAACTCGAATTTTATCAAGTCCAAAGCTTGTTTTTGCTGGTTTTACACACATCCAAAACTTTTTCTTCTTCTTTCAATGGAAGTATGGGGTTCTATTTATAGAACCCCAAAAACAACAACAATCTCTAAATTTTCGATGTAGGAATCCCACTTTTACAAGGTTTAACAAATGGGCCGGCTGAGATTACACCCAAAGATATTGACGGCTAAAAATTGAGTAAGACCATTTGAGGAAAAAGAGATTAAAAGTAAAAAAGCAAGGATTGTACCTTTAAGTCCATGTTTGGCCAAAAAATCGAGCAAAAAATTGAAAAGTAAGGATGAGTCGGCGTCACGATGGTGACGTGAACGCAAAGAATGGGACGGTCTTCTCGTAGAGGGTGGGGTGGAAGGTGAACAAAGGCGTAGGGTGGCTAGGGTTTGCACCCTAGCCCTCTTTGATTTTTTGCAAATGGCCCTTCCTTCGTTCTTTTGTTATCATGAGGGAGTATTATGTGTGGATTGGGCCGGGTCAGCCCCTTTGTGGGCTGGACCTGGCCTTATTTTTTTTAGTTTCTGAAATTCTTTTTTGTGTATTACGCATGTATACGTGCGTATATCGAGTATATATATACTGGTAGGGGTAGAATAGGAATTTTAGTAAAATAGACCGTTGTTTGAGGCACGCAGTCGTCCAAATAAATAATTGTAACGAGGTCGAATAAAGACGTAATAAAATTAACAAAGCATTTTAAACTCATTTTGCATAAATAGCCATTAATTGATCGTTAATTGAAGGAGGGTTGCAAATTATGGCCAATCTTTGTAAGTAATTGCAGAAATATCCTTGAAATTAACTATTTGTAAATGTAGCCTTATTTTGGTGTTTAATTTAACCAATTAAGACTAATTTGCATTAACATCCTTAATTAATCTGCCCATGGCTTGGACATTTCAATTAAGGCCATTCGGAATACAGAATTTGCAAAATTGACCCCGACTGTATTGAACCATGAGTTGGTTAATTATGAGGTGGTCATTTATGCAAGATAAAGACAATTAGGCTGAAAGTCATAATTTAAAACAATTTTGTCAAAATTGGCACAAACATGCATATATAGTAATAATTCAAAGTTCGAGGGGTAAAAGAGGTAAATTCTTTTAATTACTAAAATTCCTTGGATATAAATAAATAAATTGCCTTTTATCTAATTTTCTTGATTTTTGCTGAATTAAATGAACAATTGTTTAAAGTTGTTCTGCTGCTGGTGAATTATAGAAAATACTGTAAAATGCTGTAAAAATTCTGATAAATTTTTGAACAATTAATAAAGCCTTGAAGGTTCCCCTATTAATTTATGGAAGTAAAATGCTAACTTGAATAATTGTTTAAAATTATTCAGAGTTTTTGTGAGTGTGCAAAATTATCTTATTTATTATCCAAGGACCCTGAGTAAATAAATTAAATTACGGGAGGTCAAAAATCAGGTGTCAACAATTGTACTTGTCTTCATCTTGAAGGTGTGTAAACGCTGCCTTAACAACATTCTAGTTGTTACTGATTTCTTCTGGTAGAGATCTTCAAGTTTCTTCCACAAACTCGCAGTTGTTTTCTCGGTACTGAGTTTACATACCACACTGTCTGATAAGGATAATTGTATTGCGCTAAACGCATCTATCTCAATCTTCTGCTTCTCGGACTCTTTCGCATTTTCGGGATACGAGTCGTCCAAAGCATAGATTGATCCTTTTCTCCGTAACAATGCCATGATCTTGATCTTGCAGATGTTGAAGTTGTTACTTCGCCCATCAAAATTCGCTACCTCAAACTTCATAATGCCATAGTCTCCTCGTCTCCTAGATCTCACGTCCTATAGGGTTCTGATACCAATTGTTAGCGCGGAAACGATAAAAACACAGTAATTAACGTGGTTCGGATCGATGTGATCCTAGTTCACGGAGAACGGCCGGCACTTTTATTAATATCAAGGGAGAAAGTAAGTTACAATATTGAATACTCTTAGGTTCTATGTTCTGTACTACTTAATAAATCCTAGCTAGCATGTATTTATACTACTAGGTCTGATCCTTTCCTAGAAAGGATCTAAATCCCAATAACACTCGAAAACCATCAAAGAAAAAAGTTTCCTTTTATTTCTTTCCGCTTTTGAGTAGGAATTGGCTTGAATATCTTCTCAACTTCACACATACATATTTAATTAGTTTCTAGTCCAAACACATGATCTACCCAAAAGCTACTAGATCCATCTGAACAAACCTAATGTTACAAAGAGGCCCCTAACGATGATCAATTTGAATTGGACTTCATTTATAGTATGGAGTGTGTTTGGTACGACGAAAATCATTTTCTAGGAAAGTATTTTCCATGAGGAGATACAATATCACATTTAAAGCTATGCATTATGGACATCAAAGGAAGTGCAATTATAATGTACATGTTAAATGTTGGTGACGAATCTAATATGTTTGGACAAGGTGTCAAAATCAACTTATTTTGAAAAGTACTTCTTATCAGACGTCCTTTGGGAGAGTTGGCCTTTATATTTGGCTAATTCATTTGAGATGTAATTTTGTTAGTAGTTTGTGTTTGATCAATAGTTTCAAGAAGTGTTTTAACGTGTCAAATTATGAAAAAGGAAGCTAGAATGGGTAATCTAGTATGGAAAAATTACAATCACTTATTTTTAGGAGAAGCTAACTTTTTCGATTCTACTTAAAAGTTGAAAAACAACTTTTACAAGTACTCAAAACCACTTGTTTCTACACCCAAAAACTTAGTCAAACACCTTATTCTTTAAAATAAATGTTTTTTAAAAAAAATTGAAGCTTGGCTAAACATGCTCTAAGCACAAGTTGTAACTGCAAGGATAGAAAGTAAACAAACACAGGTTAAACGGAGCAGAGACATGTTCACTCTAAAGTACATTAGTTTATTTTTTACCTCCCAAGGTAGGGGTAAGGTGTGCATACACCCTCCCCAGACCCACTTTGTGGGATTTCATTGGGTATGTTCTTGTTGTTAAAAAAAAATGGATGTCCATTGTGTAGGTGGACCCTGATAGATATTACAAGTATATGTTTTTAAGCTGATTATAAACATCACTTTTATTTATGTATCAGGACATATAGAAAATGAGGATCAGATGCAAATGGTTGACCAAAAGGACATGTAGTGACATGCCGGACAACAGAGCCATTCGTGAGCAAATATTCTGATACAAATGGCCAAAGGGAAAGGCTGTTTGGAGGAGAATAAGTCTCCCTCTCTTCATATTGGAGATGGCGTGATTAAAATTTCAGATTGCAGATTAACTGAAAACACGAAGGAAGGTTGCTACGGATTCAAGAAAGACAAGCTGACGAAGATGGAAAATAGCGAAAGATTAGACTTGCAATCTACAGGAGCCACTGTTGCGGAGAGAAAAAAGTAGAAAGAGGACATTTCATTCACTTGAAATGTCATGCACAAGAAATCTGCTGAAGGTTTGTTCTACTAATGATTTTAAGTCTTGATCCTCAATATTTTATAATACTAATTATAGTTGCAATGGATTGAAAGACATTTCAATCGGGGATGGAGGTAGAAGCCTAGATACGAGTAGTTAAGGAATTCATTAAATATGTGCACATATTAAATTTAGAACCTGGTTATTAGCACTTGATGCCGTCGTTCTAAAATTCAAAACCCATAAACTTAAAATCCTGACTCCGCCTCTGAGTTCAGCAGCCTTATATATCAGAGATCGTAATCTTCTACATAGTACACATTCTGTGTTTATGATTTGTGAATAAAGTTGATAATAGAGGGGAAAATGTTGCATGAAATGGAGAGGGAAACTCGTATTGCCCCCACTATCACTGGCACATTCTCATTTTCCATTATGCATCTTCTCGGTGTTGTCCGGAACGCTTTAATTACACCACCTGCAAAAAACAATAGCATCATATTTGACAAGTATGATGAAGACATCAAGAAGAAACAAATAAGGGATTCAGAAGGCGTAATTCGGATTGATAAGCATGGCGGACGTGTCTCTGGATTGAAAGGATTTGATCAAAGGCACTTACCTTCTCTTACTAACCATAAAATCGTGGAGCGCGTGAGATTGAATCCTCGAGACTCTCATGTTCTTGAAGCCAACGAGCCACTTCGGTATTTGGTCAATGTATTGGGAAGAAACAAACAATAACCAAATTGCACGACGAGGTAACAGCGGGAGAAATACCCAAGTCGAAAATTCTCACACTATTTGAACCAAGAGAAGACAATAAACACTAGCACAAATGGAAATCCGGGCAGCAACTATACCAACAACAAAATAGCAAAGCAAGCAAAAATAAATCGAATGGAAGAGACACCAAATTTACGTGGTAAAACCCCTTCAAGGTGAAGAGGAAACATCCATGAGACCTCCAGCCCACAAAAGCTCCATTATAATCAACAAGAGTTACAACAATATTCTCCAAATGGCTACAACAACAAATCCAAGCACGGAGCAACAATACATAAAAGATAGCACCAAAACTAGTGAAGAAAGGAGAGAAATCACCCCCCAAAAATGAGCTACTGTTCGTACTCGAAAACTGGAGCTACATACCACAAAATCCGATCTTTACCGTTGAAATTGAAGAACCAGATGTTGAGAACCCCCATTTCAAATTTCAACACGATCCAACTGTTAACGAATCGGGCAACGCAATTTAAAATGGACTGCTGTAGCAGAAAATTTCTGTACGAAAATCTGCTTTCTCTCTCACGTTTTTCTCTCTATATGGATGCTATGAATTCACTCTTGTGTTCTGAAATTAAGGCCTAAATTGATCCTATATATAGAGGAATTTTTTTGGACAAAAGTGGCCTGGTTCAAATTGGATTGGGTTTTATTAATCCAATTCCACATAGGAAGGGAAAACCCAAAAACCTAACAATTCTCCCCCTCCCGACTATGTGGAGGAAACTGCCATCCGGCGATCAAACACTCTAAATCTAGAGTTGCGGTGCTTCAAACAACCGAATGGTTGACATCTTCACAATCGGAGAAAAGATTTCATCAAAATCAACTCCTCTTCGATTAAAGCCCTTGACAACCAATCTAGCCTTGTACCATGGAACTCGGGTTACCATCTTCATGTTTTACCCTAAAAAACCACTTTGTTTTTCAAAGCTTTCTATCTCTAGGAAGCTTAACCGTATCAAATGTATGATTATCATGCAAGAATTTAATCTCATCTCGCATAGCATCAAACCACCTTTCTTTTTCTTCACTCTCCATGGCCTCATCAAAACTTTGGTTCTCCCCTATCACCAAGAGTACAAACTCATTGGGAGAATAATGAGATGAAAGTACTTTCTCTCTAATAGATCTTTCCAGAGACTCTTCGGAGAATCAATAGCAAAGTTGTCCAACCACATCATCTTCAGTCGGAGCATCAACAACATCATCTTTGGTCATTTTAAACATGATCACTATCTTCATTATCAACTTGATCTTCGTTATTTAAAGATTTCTTCAAAGTCTGAATAGTCAAGGTGAACCGGGTCAACATCAACTAAGCTCGCATTGCTCGAGAATCAACCTTCTCAGCTTTGTCAAAATCTTCAATTGTCTAGTCTTCAAAGAACACAACATCACGGTTTTTTCTCAACTGGATCATAGAAACGATAGCCAAATTTGTCATGACCATAACCAATGAAGATACATTGCCTAGTTTTAACTCCTCCAAATTTGACCCTCTCATCATAGGAACACGCACACAAAAGCCTTACACCCGAAGACTCTCGGTTGAGCATAAAGAGACATCCTTCCCAAACTAAACTCGTCAAAGGACATCACCATCAAAAGCAACAAAAGAGGAGATAAATTGATAACGCAAGCAAGAAGATTAGTGCTTCCGCCCAAAATGAATTTGGCAACTTAATATCCGAAAGCAAACATTTAACCCTCTCGACTAGAGTTCGTTCATCTCTCTCATAAACCATTTAACTCGCAGAGTCTTTGGAGGAGTTCTTACGAATGCCGAATACCTTGCTTTCTACAATAATTAGCAAGGACCAATGTATTCACCACCATCGTCCGAGCGTACGCATTTTAGTTTCTTCTGTCTGTCTCTCGGCCAAGGCCTCGAAAAGTCTTGAACACATCAAGTACTTCGATCCTTGGACTTCAAAGGAAATACCCGGAGTTTGCGAGAATGATCATCAATAAAAGTCACAAAGTAAAGTGCACCACCACGAGCTTACTTTAAAAGACCACACGGTCAGAATGTGAACTCGACCAAATCCGGCTTTGTCATACAATGACCAGAAAACTTTTTCTGCTTTCTAGGCTAATGAACACATCTCTTTAACTTTTCTTGTTTCAACTGCAGAAAGCAAATTCTTCTTAGCCAAGTTATCAATCCCCTTCTCGTCATACGACTCGACGCCTTCTATGCCATAAGTCTCATGAAAAAATCATTCTCCACCAAATTTACCGAGTCACCACAAATGGAGCCACGAAATAAGTACAAGTCGACATCTTGTAACCTCGAACCACAGTGCACCTAATTACCATGGCCACAACCAACTATTGATCATAACCTCCATCAACAAGTTTTCCCTACGTAAATTAAATTCATCGAACATCCGGAGTACGCTTTTGACATTGTTAAGAACCAACCTACAACCATTATTACTTTTCAAGAAAAACTCGTGCTAATACTAAGTAACCTACAAACCTCACTATCATTGCCCATTCATAAATTTTCAAAATTACCGGAGTATGAAGAAAACAATTCCGCTTCTTTGGCGTGATACGAGAAGTGGCACCTAAATCCATAAAAGCGAGATTCATCACAAACAAGATCGATATCATTTTTTACCACAAGCAACAAGAAGATCATTTTCAATAGCAATGGCAACACGATTTTCATTATCGCCTTCTTTCTTTTGCCTTTTTTAGTCTCTCTAAACTTGTAGCAATGTTTAACGTGTACCGCTTTCAAGTGACAATGATCACGTATTGAATTCTTGTACTGGAGGATCTTGACGCCTTACACTTTTGCCTCTTGTCGTGCGACCTCACGAGTTACTTCTCCCCCTGTTTCGGTAACTAAAGCATTCCAGTGTGAAATTGAAAGGCGAAGCTTAGGTCTGCTATAATCTCTTCATTAAAAAGCAGCATTTCTTAGCATATTCCCGCGATTCATATATTTGAAGATGAGAACTAGTCAAAGAAACTTCCGAAGAGTTTTCCAAAGGAAATCATGAGTATTAAGCCACGAAAGTCGCATATTCTTAATCAAACAGCGCCCATTCGAACGGTGATCAAGACATACACCCGAAAATCATTGATATGATCAATAGAACGCCTACTTTGTATCTAATATTAAATCAATTGTTTAGGTAAAACGACTATTGTGCCGGCCTTTGAAGCATAAAGTGTCTCGAGCTTTTCCACTTGAACTTTTAGTTTGTCATTCACGATATGATTTGAACATTATCTTGACCATTCTTTGTCTGTATGGCACCCCTTAAGTGCTCAATTCACATCTTCATCTTTGCTAATAGACTAAGTTCTTGAAAGCGAACATAGGTAATGCAATTTCTTGACAAATAGAAGATCTTTTCGTCTTACTTTTCCAAATATGGTAATTCTTGCCATTTAAACAAACCATCTTGCTTTCATGTTGCCTCCACGTCGTTACTAGATAAACCAATCAATAGCGACCAAATACAACCTTGAAGCTTTGATGCCACTTTGTTGGGAAGAAACAAGCAATAACCAAATTGCACGACGAGGTAACGGCCCAGGAGAAATACCCAAGTCGAAAATTCTCACACTATTTGAACGAGAAGACCGTAACACTAGCACAAATGGAAATCCGGGCAACAACTATACCAACAACAAAATAGCAAAGCAAGCAAAAATAAATCGAATGGAAGAGGCACTTCCCAATTTACGTGGTAAAAACCCTTGAGTGAAGAGAAACATCCGCAGAGACCTCTGACCCACAAAGCTCCATCTATAATCAACAAGGATTACAACAATATTCTCCAAATGGCTACAACAACAAATCCAGGCACGGAGCAACAATACGCCAAAAGATAGCCTTCACGTAGTGAAGAAAGAGAAAATCACACAAAAACAATTCTTGTTAGTATTTTAAAACTGGAGCTACAGACCACAAAATCCGATCTTTACCGTTAAAGAATTGAAGAACCAGATGTTTGAAGCCCTGGATTCAAATTTCAGCACGATCAACCAGTTAGCAAAGATCGGATAATGCAATTTAAAGTGGACTGCTGTATGAAAATTTACGGACGAAAATCTCTTTCTCTCTGAATTTTTCTCTCTATCCCAAAAACTCTTATGAATTCGCTCTTGTGTTGAAAAATAAGGCACAAAATTGATCCTATATATAGAGGAATTTTTGGGTAGAAGTGGCCGGGTCCAAATTGGATTGGGTTTTATTAATCCAATTCCACATAGGAAGGGAAAACCCAAAAAACCTAACACAATGGAGGTCTCAAAGTGCTTTCATCAAGAACCAAACCAGTCAGAGCAAATTCACGGAAGGCACTTGTAGTATATGATAGGCATAGTAAAAGCTGGTCATGGATTGGTCCGCTCCCTATTTACCCATTGGATAGTGACAATATAGAGGAAGAAACATCTCCTCGGGCTTGGGGTCTTCCATGCAAAACTCTTGTGGAGTTATTGATTCGTTCGCTTACCGGCTAAAAGAAGGGCAAGAGATGCTACAAAAAATAAGTAGTCTTTCGCAACCACCATATGAATTGATGCAATATGTCAATTTTTATTAACGGTTTGTGGAATCTAGAACAGCGAAGAGTATCAGTACGATTAATCCTTGTTGTGAGGAAATAAGAGCTTATTTCCGTAGAGAAGAAGCTCTAACATACACAATACCTGACAGGGCATTCCCATACACAGCCGTTGATGGTCGGAGATCTGTTGTCGCTCCTTTGAAAACATGTAGTGGCAAACCTGTAATAAAGGGTCGTGATCACCATATTCTTAAGAAAAGTCGACCGCCTCATTTCACTGTCCTTTGTTTGATAAGAGATGCAGCAGCCAGATTGCCCTCAGGTGTTGGAACCAGAGCTGATATCTGTGTTTTGGTAAGGGACTCTCAATTCATTGTTGAGGACATTGATGATGTGCAAGTTCACCAAGTTGCAAGTTGAGCTTTGGACCGTTTGCACTATGAAAATGATCCGTGTGTAAAATATGATAGGGAGTGGCGTCTGTGGGTTTATTGACATGGAGATCGACAGGAAGAAGAAGATGACTGTATATGCTCTAATAATAATAGGAAGAAGGCTAAGAAAATGAACTACTGGGTTTTGGTGAGGGTGGCAAAGTAGCACTCTTGGGAAATAGTCGGGTGTTCGGGCAGTTGGCAGTCACCATTGTTGTAAAAAAGAATAATGAACTCTGCATTTTAAGGAAGTTCTCAAAGCGTTTCGGAAAGTGTTGACTTCAACCAATTGTATTCTTGCATTTGGTGGAAGCGTGGTTCATCAGCCTTTTTTCCGGAAGATAGTTAATATAATATAAAGTATTTCAAAATTTCAGAGACCTTGTAAATTAAAGATCAAAGTTTTTCAACAGGAAAAGGGTTCAAAACACACTCTAACTTTGGCCGAAATTGAAGATGGACACCCGATTTGCGGTCACCTATGACCCCTCGACTATTTTTGTGTATTATTGACGATATTATCGGCGGCCTGACAAAGCAAAGTGACACACGTTGGTTGAACACGTAAGGGTGGACTTAAAACTAAATCTGAATTCTCTATTTCGCCATTAAGTCCAAATAATCCCTTTTTTGGTTACAAAAAAAAGGCGATTTTTTGCCAAAGACGTCAGTCCCAACATAATGCTCACTTTTTTTGTTACAAAAAAGAAGGATTATACAAATAGTCAACGTGAGTGAAAAGTCATGTAATTCCAAAGAAGCATGGTTTTGACTCCTTTTTCTTAGTGTTTAATAGTCCACATCTCTATTTCTCCTTGAGTTTTGTATAGGAGCCAAATCATGTCTTTGTAAGTTTGTATTGCTGCATGTTCTGGATGTTTTTTGTTTAATATAAGATATCATTACTTCATCAAAAAGAGACGTGCATAACATAAGCTGAGATCATTTTGTGAAACTTGGGACTCCTAGAACTTTACCATTCAAGGTTACAGTGGCGTGAAGATTTCCTGGCTATACGGTCTGCAAGGGCATTATTCAATACGGAGTTTCCTGAACCACTAGCACCCAGAACTGCCATAATTTATCCTCCCTTAGCTTCTCCGAAACTGTCATTCAACAATACCTTCATATGAGTCATGTCTTCATCCTGGGGTGGAGTGGATCCAAAGTACATGTTTGATGTGTTAAATGTTGATTTGGAGTGCATGTTAAACCATATGAAACCAATTTAGTTTTTAAATGTTTAATATAACCAAACTATCCATTGGTTATCATTTGGCTTTATTTCGGTTTATCAAAAGAGACGTGCATAACATATTCTGAGATCATTTTGTCTTAAACTTTCCTCACTACCACAAGACTCTTTTGTCTAGAACTTACCATTCAAAAATGGGGTTTTTCTTTTACCCTTATCTTTATTTATTAAAGTGAAGGATTGTTGACTCCGACATATTCTTTCTGCAAAAAGTAAGGACCAAAATTAAATTAATAATAAAAGGTATAAAATATCTTTAATTATTTATGAAAATAGAACATATAAATAATTATAAATTTTATGTATATAATTATCGGTTTAGTTCGGTTATTTATTCGGTTATTTTTTACTATAATCATATAAACCTAAATATTATCGGTTTTTCAAATTTAAAACCAAACCAAACCAAATGTCGGTTTTTTATTCGGGGTGGGTTTTAGTTAACCAAAGACTGTGAACAGCCCTATGTTTCGGTCCAAACCTTGTATATGTGTTGAAAAATCCACTTGAAATGTACATAGGAAGTAATGTCACTTTGTGTCGAACTTTAGCAATATAACTGATGTTATGGAAGGAAATAACAAAGGGAAATGAAGTAGGATTAGGAAAAATGGGATGATGGCAGTTGCTTTTTGTTGTTTCTGTTTTTTCATTTGTATTTGATATTTTCGGAGTTTATAAGATCAGTCAAAATCAAACAGATAAAATTTATACTTATACGATTTTCTCAATCCAGAAAAGGCAGAGAACAAAGAATAATTTGTTCGTATAAATTTCTGCAGCAAATGTGGTACATTTATTATTGAAACCGTCCATACAATCATCTTAGCATTCCAAAAAAGGATGTTCAATTAACAAGGTGAGATAAATCATTGTTTTGTATTTTTTTTCTTCAGCCCTGCTCTTAAAGTTTATTATGCGATGATGATGAATGATGCTTCTTCATGTTTTATATGTGTGTTCATGGAATCAATTCCTCAAATGGTCATTGAATTTATTGAAAAGTCCTACTATTAGAGTAACTTTTGAATTTTTTGGATAATAAGGTCATCAAACTATACCATATTTTTAAAAAAGTAAAACAATCCATTTTTGGACATAAGACCCCTTAACCCATTTTAAATTATAAAACCCATTTAAGTATTTCTATTTTATTTTCAAAATGAGAAAAATATTAATTCAAACAAAAATTTCTGAATATTGCAAATTGTGTTATAGTAGATAATAAAATGATATAGTTGAACGGTAGTTAAACTAAGCATGGTGGTTAGCTATAGTTTTTTTAACTTATTGTAAATAATTTTCCTGATGTATAAAATTTTCGATTATCAAAGAAAATATTTACTATTTTTAGTTTCTTGGAGATGAACTTGTAATATTTTGATTTTATTTAAGTTTTATAAATAAGTGGATTACAATTATATTTTTTAAAAGCATATATATAACTAATTATTAAAATGTTTTCATTTCTACAAAGTAGTTATCCTGATATTTTTTCTTGAGAAAATTCTTCCAAATATTTGACATGCATCTATATATCATCTCATGTGTTTCAATTATGTCCAAGCACTTGTAAAATGTTTAACTTCTGGTTTTGAACAACAGAAAAATATCAAAATCATTTAAAAGAAGTTCATATAACAAATTAAACCTGATAGCATACTTTATACTTCTAATCGGAACCCAAAACGAACCCAAAATTGTCAAACCCGAGCCCGAAGGGCAAAACTAGAACTTTAGTTTAGAATTAGTTTATCCATAGCCTAATAGTCTAGATTCAAAATCATGCAAAACTAACCATGGATTGACCTCCAATTATCAAGAAAACTCCAATCTCAACCTAGGGCTAAAACCCTCAATTCTCCCACGTCAAATCATGATTTAACTACTAATTAATGGTAGGAACTAAGAGATATTAACAAGATAAAGGTTAGATTATTACCCTCAAGCTTAGATGAGCAAATCTCACTTGAAATCACTCGAAACCAAACTCTAGAACTTGAAATATGGAAATGGGGAAAAGTTTTCGAAGTTGGGGAATTAAATCACTGTTCTACCCGCTTCCTCATTGCGATTGCTGTATGAGATATCGCGATCGCGATGCTCATTCGCGACCCGGCCCAACTAGGCTCATAGCGATCATGGGACCAATCACGCTATCACGACTCACTCAACCCCGACAATGCGTCACCTCGCGATCGCGAAGGGTGCCACACGATCGCGGTGCCCTGTCCCACCAAGGCTTGCGATCGCGGTCCCTTGTTCACGAACGCGAAAAAAGGAAGCCCAGACAACCACGTTTTTGCGGGTGTTCCCCGAACTTGGTTTCGACACCCGGAACCCCCCGGACACAAACCAAATATGCATTTCAGTCATAAAACATGCTACAAACTCACTCGCACACTCGAAATTCCCAAAAGAGGTCATCTTGACCCAGGATTGACCAAGATCAACTCCAAAACCATGAATTCTCATACTTCCAACCAATGACCCAAAATACATCTGAACGCCTCGGGACGAACCAACTACTCTACTAAGTGAAAAATCACGTTCCGGGCCTAACGTAACTGAATTTGATTCCGGACACGTTACCCAAAAGTCAACTATTGGTCGAAGCACTTCCCAAAACCAAACTTAAGAACTCAAACCTAGATTTCTCTCTCCGGTACTAATCTGATTGCGTCAACAATTGTGTCACACATCCCCCAAGACAAATATATGCCAAACTAAAGCTAAGGGAAGGGTTGTTTGGGCAAAAATATGTAAAATCATCAAAACAACCTAAGGGATCTTTACATTATTTATAATATTTAGGGAAAAGGTGCAAATATATACCCCTCAACTTTGATTTTAATTAAATCTTCTCCTTCTTGGGAAACATTTTATGAAACATACTAGGCATGTTGAACTGAGACTCGGCTAATTTTATTTTTCATTTCAGGAACCGGTATTGAGCAGCATGAGCCTCACGGATAGGACAACTCCATATCTCATGTCCATAATTTTGGTAGAACTCCACACTTGTGCTCGTGAAGAGACATTTACTTCGTTCTTTTGAGTCACCAAGGCTTATGTCGGGTGACTATTTCATTCTGCATCATAGAGATTTTATAACTAGTAATATTCTTTTAAGATTGTAAAATATGGTTACTCATATGACATGCATGAATGAAATTATATTTACGTTATGAGTTTTCATTTATAAGAACATGTTTTGATTTATAGGTTGCATTCATGCGTGATTTTTGACATTTAAATGATTGGTTCCAAAGACTTTCGCATTCATGATTAGATATGTATTTGTGGGGGTTCCCATATAGGTTAGGTTTGATTGGTTCGGGTAATGTGTCGGCTACCGGTTACGTGAATTTGGATAGTGACATTTTGAGACGACATCTTTGTATTCATCTCCAAATTTTCTCTCTCCCAAAAATAGTCGCAAGAAAAGATATCCTCCATTTGATACTCATTAGAGGTAGGTTTTCTTACTAGCATAGATGCACAATTTTGAATCACTTTACTCTTGTTTCACCCGCAACATTTGAGTGATACCTCTTAGAGTTATTTCAACTTGTAGAAAACGTTCTTTGAAAACAAAGTATATATGGTAGTGATAAAAAAAACCTCACAAATTCTCAATTACCTTGTGTATATCACTCTCCTCACTCTATTGGAAGCTTCAAAGTTCGAACCCAACTCACAAATTACCTATCCAATAATGAATTTCTTGAAAGTAATTCTTGAGAGTGGAGTCTACATATATAACCAAGAACAGATTTTGAAACCAAGGATTAGAGTCAAGAAAATTCTACAAAAATAACGAGAAAAGCACGAACCATGACTTGCACGAAAAAAATAGTCATATTACAAATAGTAAGAATGATTCAATGTAGACTAGTACTAGATCACTCTTAACAAGAATTTCCCAATTAACTTTTCTACCCAAGAATCTTTCCCTCAACGATCAATAAAAAGAATCTTTCCCTCAACGATCAATAAAAACTCTTCAATAATCTCTTGAATTTTTTTTAAAAATCAAGAACAGCTTTTTTCCTTTTATTAAATAAGCGACGACTAGGGTTAGTCGAAAACAAGAACATAAGAAAAAATATTCTTTTATACTATAATTGAATCTGTGAAGATTGAAACTATTTTTGGTAATTTTTTGTGTAATTAACTGGAAAATAACTTAAGGAAGAAATTAAAATAATTTCATTCAAGCATGGCTGCCAAAGCCGTTACATCGCAGTATTAAAAGACAAGATTATCCTAACAGCATTGCCCACTAGAGAGGCAACACGTGCCTCGGGCTTTAGGTAAATAAGACTTACTAATTTGGGCTACCCACACTGGCCCAATTGTAACTGAAGTGATGGCTGCTCCTACGACCCGCAAGGCCGACTTTAATTAGAAATCCCTAAACAACAAGAAGGTAATAAAAGTTAAGATCTTGATCGATCGTTACAATTCCATCCGCTTAAAACTCCCCTTTCCAAATTCAAGTGTTAAAATGCGAAAATTGCGCCTTAATCGCTAAATAATCCCCCATGTCGCTTCACCTAGTGCAAGATTCGCCAATTGAACCAAAATCTGAGTTTGAGCTTTGTTTCCCTTCTTAACCAAACGACGATCCAAGACTGCCATAGGTTCCGTCAAAATCTGCCCATCACTGGTACAATAGGGTGGATCCTTGGAGGGAAAAACCTTATCACCTACCTTCTTCTTCAACAACGATACGTGGAATACCGGATGAATTTTGGAGTCCGTCGGTAGCCGGAGCTCATACGCTACGGGTCCGATCTTAAGAATGACTTCATAAGGGCCAAAGAACCTTGCAGATAACTTGATATTCTTCCTTACTACCACTGATGTTTGACTGTAAGGCTGCAATTTTAGAAACACCCAATTACCCACTTCAAAGCTCCTTTCTATTCTCTTGCTATCAGTGTAATACTTCATGCAATTCTGTGCCTTTCTGAGGTTGTCTTGTAAAATTTTGCTCATTAACTATCTTTCTCGCAGGACTTGATCCACAGAGTCAAGATTTGTTTATGCAATCAATTCGAAGGTTGGTTGTAGTGGATCATAGCCGTACAATGCTTCGAAAGGAGTCATCCCGATGGCTGAGTGGTGGTTGGTGTTGTACCAAAACTCGGCAAGGCTAAGCCACTTACTCCATCCCGATGGCTTATGGCCTATCATGCACCGTAAGTAAGTTTCCAGGCAACGATTTAACTGTTCTGATTGGCCGTCAGTTTGTGGGTGGTAAGTGGTGCTTGGTTTAAGTTGAACTTATAACCCCTTAAATAATTCTTTTCAAAATGTACTCATAAAGATAGGATCCCTGTCTGAGATTATGGAGCTTGGAACTCCATGTAGTTTGCAAATATTATCTAGGAATAGCTGGGCTAATTGAGTAGCAGAATAGGGATGTGCCAATGCAAAGAAATTAGCATACTTGGTGTACTTGTCGATGACCACCAATATTGCATCTTTTCCTCTTGACTTAGGCAGGCCGGTTATGAAATCCATGGCTAAATGTTCCCAAGCTCTATTTGGAATTGGTATAGGTTGCAATAGGCCTGGGTACACCACATTTTCGTCCTTGTTTCTTTGGCACACTTCGCACTCTTTCACAAATTGCTTGATATTCTCATTTAGTTTAGGCCAAAAGAACAATGCTTTAATTCTTTGATATGTTGCCAGTATACCAGAATGGCCTCCCCACATTGTGTTGTGCATTTCTGAGATTATCTTCTCCCTTAGTTTCCCATTAGTTCCTACCCAAAATTTCCCATTCCTTCGTAGAATACCTTGCTCCAGCTGAATATCATCATTAGCAGTTGAACTGATGGTTAATTGTGTCAACAGTTCTTGTGCTTGGTTGTCCCCTTTGTAGCTTTCAATTATGTCTTCAACCCACTTTGGTTGTGTAATTGTAAGGCCATTACAACTAGCTTCTACATGATTCCTGGACAGTGCATCCGCTGCTCCATTTTCTACTCCCCGTCGGAACTAGATTTCATAGCTCAATCCAAGTAGTTTGGTGACTCTTGTATGTTGTAGAGAAGTGGTAGTTCTTCTGTCTTTAAGGAATTTTAGGCTGAAGTGGTTTGTTTTGATGATGAAGTGGTTAGGTTGGAGGTAATGACTCCATTTATCAACTGCTATTAGTAAGGCAATTAGCTCCTCCTTTTTTAGGTAATTAGCTCTTTCTCGTAGGTAGATAGTACCAAATGTGTAGGACTCAAAGCTTGACTTATAAATGTTGTAGGCCTTTCTTTTTGGGTTAGAACTGCTCCCACACCCTTGCCACTAGCATCAACTTCCACCATGAAGGGTATACTAAAATCAGGCAACTCTAGGACTGAAGAACACACCATGGCTTGTTTTAAGTCTTCAAATGCTTGTGTTGCTTCCGAATTCCATTGAAAATCTCCCTTTTTTTAGCAAATTCGTCCAAGGCTTGCTAATAGGGGCAAAATGCTTGATAAACCTGCGGTAATAACCTGTTAAACTGAGAAAACCTCTCAATTCTTTGATGGATTTGGGCTGGGCCCAATTCAGCATGGCCTCAATCTTTGCCGCGTCGATAACTCCTTCTCCCGATATGAGGTGGCCCAAATATTCCACACATTTTTGGGCTCGACCTTTTAGCAAATAGTTTGTGAAGTCTCAAAATATCGAACACAATTTCCAGGTGCACCACATAATCCTCTAGATTGGTACTGTAAACTAGAATATCGTCAAAAAATACCAACACAAACTTGCGCAAATGTGGGCCGAAAATTTGATGCATCAAGGCCTGGAAAGTTGTCAGCATTAGTCAGCCCAAAGGGCATGATTTTAAATTCCCACAGCCCATGATGGGTCTTGAATGCTGTTAATTGCTCATCACCTTGCCTCATACGGATCTGATGGTAACCAGATCGAAAATCCAACTTTGAAAAATAATTGGCCCCATTTAATTCATCCAATAAATCTTCAACCATAGGAATTGGACAATTATTTTTTACTGTAATCTCATTAAGCCTGCAATAATCCACACACAATCGCCACGTTGAATCCTTCTTTTTAATGAGCAAAACTGGTGATGCGAAGGGTGAGACACTAGTGGATACAGTCTTTGCCTTAAGCATCTCAGCCACGATCTCCTCTATCACATTCTTTTGTTCAAACGAATAACGATAAGGTCGTAAATTAAGCTAGTTTTGGACCACAGTAGTAGCTTTATATGATGATCACAAGTTCTTGATGGGCAACTCGGTAGGTTATTTAAACAAATTTGTATATTTGTGCAGTAACTCAGTCACCACTTGGGGAATACCGGCCTCCGAGTTCTTAGCTCCTGTCACTAGAAGTAGTGGTGCCACATAACTGCACTGACCCTTCTCAATTACTTTTTCCACGCCTTTAGCTTCAATTGTGTCCAATTCCATTGAATCCACCATGCCTTGTAAGGTGATGAATATAGACTTCCACAAAAACGAGACACTCAAAGGTCTAGTGTTGAGTACTGTAAGGGCAACTGATTCTACCCAATCCATGCCTAGGACCACATCATATCCGCCAACCTTTAGTAATCTCATATCAAAATTAAATTCATTTCCTTGTACATTCCACGTGAAATTTCTACAAACTTGATGACAAAATACAAATTGACCATTCGCCACTTTGACCCATAACCTACGAGGTAATAATTCAACTTGGGCCTGTAGATTCTTGATAATTTGAGGGTCCACGAAGCTATGCGTAGAGCCGCTGTCAATTAGCATGATCACTTTTTGTTTCTTAAACCACCCTTCCATTCTTATGGTTGATGGGGCCTTGTCGTGGCCCAATAATGCCATTAAGGAGACTTCTCCTTCGTCTTGGGCTTGTTGGGCTCTTCCACTGTTGGTTCAGGAGCACCTCTTGTGCATCACAAAACTCCTCCCCTTCTAACATGTGCAGGGTCTCGGGCTTGCATTGATGGCCCGGTGTAAATTTTTCATGGCACTTAAAACACAAGTTTCTTTCTCGCAACTGTTCAATGGTCATGTGTTTGGTATTGGTATTAGGTTTGGTGTTGACAACCGTGGGGGTTCTTTGGGTGGGTTGGTCAGGAACAACTTTAGGCTGAGTGGATGAATAACGGGGAGTCAATTTGGTGGTAATCTGTTTACACAGGGCATTTATGGATTTTTCAAACAACTTGGCACATTTATATGCCTCTAACAGTGTGGTGGGGTTGGCATTTTGGACTAAGGGCTGTATATCGGGGCTCAGCCCACCAATAAAACAGTACACGAAATAAGTTTCTTTTAAGCCTGGATGAATCAACGTTTCTAAACACCTTAACCGTTCGAATTTCCTTTGGTAACTTTCCACATCATGTGTTTGTTCCAAACGATTAAATTCAAAGAATTATGTTGATGGGTAATGCATTGCCAAAACATTGGCAAATGTCTAAACAAAATTCGGCCCAAGTAACGTGACCGTCTTGGTCTTTTACATAACCAGCACACCAATTGTTCACAAAATCTTTCAAATGTAAAGCCACATATGTTAGTTTAGATTCATCTTGCACTTGGTACAAATCAAAAGTACAAATAAAATAAAATAAAATAACTCACACCTCCTAATCCAACCGCGAGGGTTAGATTCATCAAAATCAGGGAACACTAGTTTTGCTTGTGGGGCTCTGCCGAAAACAGAGTGACTTTCTGGGCCTTGTGTACTATATTGGGCCTGTGGATTACCATTTGGTCTTGGTGAATACCACCCTGATATGGGCTGAGAAAAAGTCCCAAAAGAGAGCTGGTCCCCTATTTGGTTTGGTCGGTTAGTTATATAGGATGCGGTTGGTTCGTACTGGTTTAAGGCCAGTGGGGGAGGCATGGTTGGAATAGAATGGGGTGGCCTATAAGCAGAGGAGGCTGGGTTTAATGGTGTAGATGTGAAAGATGTGGTTGTACTTGGTAGAGAAAAATGGGTTTCGGTGGTGAGGGGGTGTGGACTGGTGAATAATTAGGGTTGTTTGATAAAGGAGACAGGGGTAGTACGAGGTTACGAAAAATAGAAGAGTGCATATTTTGCTGGGTAGTCGGAGTCTGAGCTCGTAAATTACCAACGGAGGATTGTCCTTCGTCCACCATTGTCGGTCTGTGCATCATCGTTGTCGCGCCTAATAACTCCGGCGATAGAATTGGGTTTTTGCCTCCCAGCCCCAAATTTGTCAGCATCTCCTCCACTCTTTTGGATGATGCTGCGAGCTCTTTCATTTCATCCAGCTTCACGTTAAACTGGTCATGCTTCGTGTGGATTTCACTGAATATCTTAGTGGTTTCTTCAGCAAAAGCGATGAACCTATATTCCAAGGCTCGGAGTCCGTCTGCCGCCTTCGACACACTCATCGGGTTTGTGTTACCCGTCATTAATGAGCCAAGATCTGGGATCTGATACCAAATGTGAAGATTGAAACTATTTTTGGTAATTTTTTGAGTAATTAACTGGAAAATAAATTAAGGAAGAAATTAAAATAAGTTCATTCATCAAGCATGGCTGCCAAAGCCGTTACATTGCAGTAGTAAAAGACAAGAAATTATCCTAACAACATTGCCCACTAGAAAGGCCACACGTGCCTCGAGCTTTAGGTAAATAAGACTCACTAATTTGGGCTACAGACACTGTCCCAATTGTTACTTAAGTGATGGCTGCTCCTACGACCCGCAAGGCGCACTTTAATTAGAAATCCCTAAATAACATAAGGTAATAAAAGTTACGATCTTGATCGATCGTTATAGAATCTCGATTTAAGAACTTGAAATGCGGGTTTGTTAGAACAAAAATTAAGTCTTTAGTACTCTGATATCAACTGATATGATCTAATACAAACAAAGCAACTAAATACTTAAAGAGCAATAACTAAAAGTAAAACTAAGATTTTGATTGAAACAACCGAAGTATAATCTCAACCAAAATAATCTGTAGCTGCACGTATCAAGCAACAATCGACTTATAAATTCGATCACTTTCATAGAAAGAATAAGAAGAAAATTACCCTCATGATTTCCAATTCTTAAGAGCATACAATCTGAAGTCAACCTCAAACCGAATGGTTCAGTTCCCACTCAAAGGAGTTTTCTAATCTATCTACATACCAAAAAAACATCTGAAAAACGAGCCTAAGGCCTTATTATATAGGCCCGTTTAGAGGTCCAGTCAGTGATTCGCGCGCAATTGTTCTCTTCTGCCAATTGTACTTGACCTTTTTTTAAATGAATGTCATTAGGACCAACCTAATGTTTTACTAACAATCAACATAATATAAAGAATACATAATAAAATGTCTAAAGTTTGAGCTAGCTACACTACACCAAAAGAGGCTTTTAGTGGCAATACATTTTTGTTTTAGCGGCAATAGTTATTGCCACAAAAACATTTACCGGCAATTGATTAAATGCCATTGGATCCAGAGTCACTAAAGCCTTTAGCGGCATTTATATCGAGTGCGGGTGAAGACCCATATTATTGCTGCTAAAATTAATTTCTTTTAGCGGCAATTACTATTGCCAATAAAGCTAAAATGCAATAATTGTCAATTAAAGGAGACCTGTTTTAGTAGCAATTATTATGGCGGCTAAAATTAACGATGAATTCACCTTAATCTACATATTTAACCTATCACTCATTTATAGGATCAAATTAGCAATAAAATTCAGAAGTGCAATCATTTGGAAGCTGGTTATTACTAGAACTAGAATAATTATCCAACTCAAGACAACTTAATTCACTTAAAAGAAGAACAATCAAACTCAACACAATCACTTTCTGATCTTCTCGCGATCATAAAGTATGAATTATCACTACCAAAACAGAAAGAATGTGACGAACGATGGAGAAACAAGGAAATTGAGCCACTATTTTTTCTCCCTAGAGAAACTAGGGCAAAAGGCTTAGTGGCTGGTATATTTCCAATATACTGCTCCCCTAATTACAATGTGATATTCTTGGCAGCTACTGTGTGACCTTGAGCCGAGTATTCTTGTTTAAGTTCCTGCATTTTAGCATCACACAGTAAGAATTTCTTGTAGATAAAATGTATATTATGACATATATGAGGGCAAATCCAAAGCAGGAACTAAAGTAATGTTCTTGTACCATTTGAAACTCAATGAGATGGTCAAGCTTCAACACAAGAAAGCAGTGGCTATTACTTCGAACACTTGATTAACAAAGGAAGAAATGGATACAAGTATAGATGAAATTCTCAGAAGACAAAACATTACATAAAAGTAATACTTGAGACTCAATGATAGGACTTCATTAAAAATATCCAACAACGTTTGTTTTCCATAAAAAAAAAGTGAACATGCTAAGAATATAAAACTCTTTGGAAGAACTATCTACATAAATTTCTAACAGTGCTTCTTCGAAAATGGCAACTAAAGCAGAAGAATATAACATAGGTATGACATATTAATATCTTCCTAACAATGTCTATGTATAATTATATAATTCTAGATGCTACCTCAGTGTTGCATATGGAATCAAACTAAAACCAATCACAAGCTAGTCACTGCTTATGAAATCAAACTAAAACCTGATCACAAGGCATGACTAGCTAACAGAGAACTCTGCAAATGTATTTGTACTAGCTGGGATTACCAAGACAACAGATGCTGATCAAACTTACCAATCTGTATCCCTACGATCAGATGCAAAAGACAAAGTTAAGCATCCATGGTAGCCTGTTTTCCAATCATCGGAGTTGGAACCTTCGGCAGATCCGTATAAAAAGAATATCACATGTCATTCTGTACTTTATAACAGAGAGAGAGAGAGAGAGAGAGCAAAATAGCCATGCAAGCTAAGCCCGTTATTATTAAATGAACAAGATGGTGGTAGTCTTACTGATGGGTGTTGCTATGTTCCATTTGTCGAATCAGAAGGAGCACTTGCAGAAAAGCAATCTGGTGGATCGGGAAGTTAAGGAATCCAAACAAGAATCCCAACGAGGGGAAACTGGGCCCGAATCGAAGGGCCGTACAAGATAACCGAGGTAACGGGCAAGGGGTCATATCAGCTGGAATCTATGGACGGGTAACGGTTGCGCAATAACTGGAATGTGGCTCATTTGAAGAGATACTACTGCTAAGGTATGGACACTTTTTGTTTATTTACTAACCTTTCCTTTTTTGCAGGAAGCCGAGTACCGGATATAGTTAGTTGCTAGGGCTGAAAACACGTGTTGCACTCTTTTCCTTAGTATGGTTTTGTCCCAAAATGGGTTTTCCGACAAGGTTTTTAATGAGGCAACAAGTACAACGTGTTACTAGAAGGAGACGAGGACAAATACCCGGAAACTCGGGGCAACACCCTACGAGTGGGGACTTGATAGTGCTTACCCGACTTCGCAGTTCGAATAAGCACTAGGGGGCTATTATACCCACATCGAGGTTTACCCCGGTTAGTTGGAAACGGAGGAGTTCAACAAAGAACACCGTTAGGTCCTCGTAAACCGGACCACCGGTATTGGGTTTCGATGTAAGGACCAAACGATCAAGAACGAATCGTGTCCACTTAATATTTGCTACGGCAAAACCAAAATTGGACCTTCTGTATTAGGTTTTGATGTAAGGACCAAACGATCAGAACGAATCGTGTCCACTTAGAATGTGCTACGGCAAAAAACAGAAGGAAACGGATAAAGCCCTCATATCATGTACAAATACTTAGAGATTATTGAAAAATCAAATTATTACATTTCGGATATGTCTTCTTGTTAAAGCACATTACCCCGAAAATCGGGCATCATTTTATCCGTATACCCAACTCCGGGCACTACAGTTGAAATTCGACAAAGGCAACAAGGTCACATTGAACCGAGCCAAAATTTTAACACCCCCGAATGGGGACTGCTACATCAGAAATTGGTAAGGCAGAGATCCAGGTGTCCGAACCTAATCTAAGATAAGCAAATAGCCAAAGACTATCGGCCCTAAAAATGCCTAACGTGATTCGGAGACATCTGAATTCACAAAGCATAAATAAGTTCCGCGGGCAAACCACTCGATCCAGTTCTCGGACAAAACATACCGGGTGAAGTTAAAAGCCAATGTATAAGGCACAGTCCAAAAAAGTGACTCCGAAGTCTCTGCTTGTCCTCGTAACGGACCGGCAGTTCGGACAAAAGTCATAACAAACATTCGAGCAAAAGAACAGTTGACAAGAAAGATGCGCTTTTCATATATGTAAATTTTTTACACTTGAAATTCTACAAAGTTGAAAAAACAAGAAGGCTAAAAAGCAAAACAAAGGCTAAATACAGGCCCTGGCCTATCCGGTGTGGCTGGAACCAGAATGTTCGGACACTGTCCGCTCAGAGTCTTCGAAGTCTGAATCAAGGGCTTTTCTAGCTTCTTCCTCGGTCCTTCTAGCCTCGAGTATAAGGGCCGGGAGATCAGTAAAGCCACGCTCAGTTTCCTCGAGGGTGATCCTCCGAGACTTTCACCGTTCATGCTCTATTGCGTTCGTGGAGTAAGCCTCGACAGCTTCCACACTTCTTAGGGTTTCTGCCAAATCGGCCTCAGCCCGGGCTAGCTTTGCCACTAACTCGTCCCTCTTTTCATCGAGAATTTTCTGGTATTGAGTGGCCGACTCAAGCTCGGCTTTGAGAAGGTCATTAGCCCCGACCGTCTCCTTGAGTGTGGTTTTTAGCTCATCACATATTCGGGCCCTGTCCTCAGCTTTTTGTTCGAATACCCTCATTCTCTCTTCATACTTGGCACTCTCGGATTCAAGCCGTTGATGCCTCTCGGCTATGTTCACGGCATCAAACTTGACCGAGTCAAGCTCCCCTCGGAGTTGAGAAATGATGGTTTCGAGCTCGCTAAGCTTGGAAGAAAAACGAGCGTTCCTCTCCACAATCCCGGCCAGCTCACCCTTTAATCGAAGGTTCTCAGCCTTCGTTGCATCAAGCTCGGGCTGAAGGTTGGTGAGGGCCACTGCTCGGCTCAGTTCATCCTCCTTTACCTGCAAAAGGTGCTGGAACTTCTCCGTTTTCCGACCTTGGGCGTCCAGCTGGCCTCTAAGGTCGTCTACCTCTTGCTGAGCACGGATAAAGGCTTCGTTAACAAGCACCACACTCTATAAAAGAAACGGAGAAGTTAAACGAGAAACTAAAATTCACATCGAATTATGCAAGGAATGGGCTGATAAGCTTACCCGATTGCCCGCATGTATGCCTTCGTTAATTAGGCTCTGCCAGGGGACTCCGGCCATCTTCCTCTTTTCCAAGTTCGAGACGAGGGGCCTTAAATAGCTTGCTACCTCCACCGAACGAGACAAAAAGCTGCAGTCCTCGGGAACGGTAACCACAACCGATCTGGTCCTCCTAGGTTCCACACTTGGAGTCGGGAAGGTGCGCACTAGGCTCTTCCATGCACCAGTCTCAGTGGACCGACTAGCTGCCCTCGTGGCTCAAGGGATGGGAAGATGTCCAAAACCCGCGTGACTTCCCGGTTGCGAGGAGGTGTATCCAAAAACATGTCATCGAGGTTGTCCGACCTCGGAGCGATGGAGAGGTCGGTTTAACAATTAGCACCGGCGTTTATCGGTAGGGATATATGAATTGTGTATGTAATTATATCCGAATGCGTTAGTTGGATCCCCGACGGGCAGTGAGCCAATATCCGTTGGGGCCTCAGCATCGGGCGTCGGCTCAGCTCTTGGTCTGGCTTCAACAGTCGAATTAGGCCCGGATCTTCTCGACCTTTGCAGGGGAATCTCCTCAGAAGAGGCATCACCTGAAATATCAATGAATTCAATGGACCTTAGAGGTGTCGGGTAAAGGATTTCTTCCCCACCTGTTAGCAGAGCCGGAGCGGAAGGTCTCTCCTCGGCTGAAGGAGGTGGAACGGTAGCTTCTTCCTCCGGGACAGACTCGAAGGATGGGGCCACGCCGACCCGTCGGATAATCAAATCGGGCTCTTATTCATCTCTTAGAATTCAGAAGGCGCTCCTGGCCCTTTTCCTCGGTTTCTCTATTTTGTCCAAGGGTTTCCTTCGTCTTTTGTTGGCAGCAACGATGATGCGGGATGACCCGGCTGAATCGAACAACGCGGCACGAACTGCTCGGTTGCTGCCCCGATGCAGGATCCACCGAGCCCTTCGGTAAACCTAAAGAGGTTATGGAAAGAAGAAAAGGCAAAAGATACGTTATATTCTAACTCAAAAGTAGTGTTACCATGATTTTGGGCAACCCATCGGCCACGCGACAGGATTCCCCATGTCAGTTTTTCGTGGGTGTGTTGGTGGAGAAGCGCTTCAACCCACTTGTTCATGTGTGGAACGGCCGGAGGTATCCATGCCACGGCTGATAAACAGAAACGGAGAAGTGTAAATACGAAGGGTTTGATGAAGCAATCCAAGAATAAATTAATGAAGGAGAACTAAGAAACTTACGGTTATCATTTCATTTTTCCGGGAAGGGCATATACTCAACCGGAATAATGTCCGCGGTTCTCACCCGGACGAAGCGCTCTAACCAGCCCCGGTCTCTGTCTTCATCCATTTTTTAGAAGATGGGATTCCGGCCTCGCTTGGCGAGCTTTATTACACCCCCCCGGAATCGTCTCGGGGAATATAGGCGAATCAAATGGGTCATCGTGAATTCCTTTTTGGCATTATTGGCCAACAATCGGAGGCAGGCTACTGTCCTCCAGATAATCGGACCAATTTGAGCAAGGGTTACATTGTAAGTCCCAAGACATCTCCAATATAACCGGATCGGTTGGGATCGAGCTTGAGCGTGAAGGGATAGGTGTAAACGTACAAGAAGCCTTCCCTATGGTCGGTGATTGATTCATCAGGGCCGGGGGCGAATACCTGCACCGGACAGTTATCCTATCCACAGTCGGATCGGACCAGATCAAGTTTGTCCTCGGTAACGGACGAGGGATACCGCCTTACATCGTACCCTCTGTCCGCAACCAAGGAAGGCTTCTCAGCTTCGAATTCTTTGTTGTAGTTGGGCTTGGACGGTACTATGTCTAAAGCCGTAGGCTCGGCTACGATTTTCCGCTTTCGGTTGAGATACCGGCTCGGCTCCTTGAGAAGAAACCGAGGGAACGTCCTGGGAAGTGGTTTCGGTGTTGGCAGACATTCGTAATAGATGGAAAAGAAGATTGAAAATTTGGTAAGTTCCAAACTAAGAAAAGGGAAGCAGCACTTGAAAGGAGAATGGAAAGTTACAAGGCGAAGGAACGAAGCAGCGTCTTCAATCAAAGAGCAGCAGTTGAGGAGTAAACGAGTTTCTTGCAAACAGATATAAGCAACAAATATGGGTATTAGAGTGGTTGAATCAACGAGGAAAATGAAGATGATGAATTGAGGGTAAAAAAGAAGTGAAGAAGTAGAAGTGAAGGAGTAAAAGTGAAGAAGTGAAGAGGTAAAACCCTTTATATAGGCATGGGTCTGAGGCGGTTACAAATCCCGACCAACCGGGGGATGCCACGTGTCCCATAATTAATGAGACGTGATTTGAAAAGACGTGCGTAACGGCGGTTACAGAAATTGGCCGTTCGGGGTGTGACACGTGGCAGAAAGATGTGACGTAACTGTTCCCGCCAAAATGAAAAGATAAGAACGAGCCTATGGAACTACCGGTTTCGTGACCCATCCACTTCCCGTTACTCCGGCAAAGCTTCGGTCCGGAAAGTGTGGGGACTATCTGTATACGGTAAAAACCGGATTAATGCTTAGCCGATGAGACCGGGGACCGATAAAAGGAAGAAGACAAGCACGAGCGCTCAGACCGAGGGTATTGCATCAGTAGTGCTTGATCAGAAGAAGTCAGAGGAAAACCATAAGGTCCGATTTATCCGGGGCAAACTTCTTATCACAGCCAGTTCGATTTCTCCATGGCCGAGTTGACCGTAGCCGTTAGTCCGGTTTCTCCATGGCCGAGTTGATCGTGGTCGTTAGTCCGGTTTCTCCATGGCCGGGTTGATCGTGGTCGTTGGTCCGGTCAATTAGTTATTCAATTGCTATGTGTGAAGACCGTTTTGCCACCTAATGCATCGGTCGTACGGGTGTCAGACCGTACGACCCAACCTTATCCATATTAGGGCTTCCTTTATTCTGTAAAGGGCTTTATGATGTATGAAAGGCCCATAGAGAAAAACTATAAATAGGGGGCACTTCCCTACTTTTAAGGGTTGGCTTTTCAGATAAAAAACATGGTATTGGAATTTATATTGAAGCGCTCTCTCTCTCTCTCTCTCTCTCTCTCTCTCTCTCTCTCACTCTCTCTCTTTCTAATTTTGGTTCGGTTTGCAGTGTTAACTTCATTTAACCATATTAATCGATATAGCATTGAAATATACATATAAATATATATCCAACTCAGATCCATAATATTAGCTTTATTCATCCAAGTTATTAGCACATAGATATTTAAGTCATTATACACAAACCCGCATATACATTTCTCATTAACCCAAATAGATTAAAGTATCCACATATCCTATAACCTCATTTACAAATTCATCTTATTACCTAATTTCGGGGTAAACACCCTATCGTGCGCTTGGACATTCTTGGAGTTGGAGAAAGTGAACGGTCCGTTAGATAATTGGAGATCATCCACAATGTGCTTCGCTTTGCCCGGTCTATCCAAGATCATATCTCTATGTGAAAAAGAAAAGTTTTATTTTTAATATAATCATTATGTATCCGACACACACTAGCTCGGCTAATCAAAATTTCGTGTCGAATAGGTTGGATCGGCTCAAGGCCAAAGCCACTGAGGCAATGGCTTTGGGTCCCCAAATTTTTGGGGCCCCATTTTTGGTTAAGTTTTATGGCTAATTTGTTTCAAAAATTATTGTGACTCATAGTACTTTTATGTAATTTCTAAATATGTAAATTGTTTTTCAAAAAACCTAAAGATTGTATGTTCGAATTTACGATAAATATAAAGAAGTTTGACTTTCGAAATCCGAATTGTGTCACATAAATTGAGGGAATACACAATTTATATAGTATAAAAAAGAAGAGAAGAAATTATTTTAGTCGCGTGATTGATTAGTTATATTATCAGTTGAAAAAAATTTAGAACAAATTGATTTGGAAAAATTGTTAACAACTTTGCATTGTTCGTAACGATTATAAAACAATAATCAATGACTTTGTATCTAAAAAAGCTAGAAAAGTAGACTTTAAATAAAAATATATATGATGATCTCTTTTTTTTTTTTTTTAAAAGAATTAAAACCTCTCTCTGAAGTTTGGTTTTCGATCTCCAATCTTGTTGAAACAACCCTATTCGTAGGGCCTATTAGAGAGAGAAGTACTCCGTGCCAATTCATTTCTCTATTTTTAGAAAAGTTCGATCCTGAAACCTCTAATTAAGGATAGAGGACCTCCACAGATACGTTGAAAAAGATTCTAGATGCAGCAAGACAGTTGAATCTACCAAAAGACCACAGAGGAGGAAGAAACTTAGGGGAGACTTCCACAAGAGCAACGCTAAAGTCAACAAAAGCAATAGCAAGAGCCAGATTGGCAGTTTAGTTGGAGACCAAAGACTAAAAAGGATGCAGGAATCCCTCCATAAAATATTAGAAGAAAAAGAATATTCACCCTCATCAACCATAGAAGAAAATGGTAGGCTGATTTCTTTTTCCATAACTAGTTTTGAACTAATTAGTGTTTTTAGAATTGTGAGGCCTTGTTGCACCCCAAAAAATATCTTTATACTATACAATAAACATTCAATTCGTACCCGGAAAAGGGAAAAATATTGATTTTCACCTATATAATTAAGGCAGGGCTGCTCCACAAAATTGGTGTCCTAAAGCCAAACCTGAATGAGAGCCTTTAATAAGATTTTTTAAAGATATTTGAAATCTATTTTTTTAAAAACTTTTTTAAATGCAAAGTTATTAATGATATTTTGATAATCAATTTTTTCTGATAATTCTTTATAGAATTAGCTTTAAAACTTCTTTCCGCAAATGTCAATGTTACAAGAATGTTAGCATTATTCGATAAGCAATATCGGCATTTGAAAAATATCGAGTCTTTTTGTCTCATTGAGTTTATCAATTGAAATATTATCTCTACTTGTGCTATTTTTCTTAACACTTTTACTTCAAAAAATTAGTCTAAATCATTAATATCTGAGTGGCTATTATGTTTTAAGATTCTTTTGAGGTGCCAGTCTTTTTTAAATTCGAATTGTCCAAATATATTTCGCATCACCTAATGATCTCAACTTGTTACCAGTTACCACTAAATTAAAAATCAAACTATTTTAAAATTTTCTTTCTTTTATTATATTTCTTACTATAAAATACTTATTTTAAAAAAAATAGTTCATAAACTTTCAAAATGAGGCCCCAAAAAAAAATGTAAAGCAAGGGCTTTGGCTGCCTTACCCAAGTGCTGGCCCTGATTATTGAGATTCATATGCATATGAAAAAAAGAGACAAAACATCAACTTCAACTGGACTTAGGGAGGACCTCATTAGTCAAAAATGGTGATAGAATTACGATTTGTTGCTTTAATTTACTCTTTGGTTCATTTTCCTATGCTCGTGACTCAAACTTCCATATGAACTCCATGTCCTCATCATTCCACTCTTCTTTTTCTACAATTAATGTTGTGTTTAGTACGACCGTAACTCATTTTTTAGGTAAGCATTTTCTGCGTAAACGCCGTTTTGTGCATTTGATTGTCAACAGATGTCAAAGAAAATATTTTTGTCAGTATGGAATAAAAGAATTACCTCATTTATTGGCGGAAGCTCTTTTCCTTATAACTACATCTTGCCTTCAAACTTCATATTAGTTATTTCAATGTAATATTTTGATATTATTGTTAAATCTTTATTAATTAAAACTTTCATCAAAATACTTTCTGATTTGTTACCATTATTAGTCATAAATAAATACTTTTTTGGTAAATAGTCTCCACTTACCAATCAGACATCGGAATAAAAATATTTTTCACGAAATATCTTCCATACAAATGACTTCCATCGTGCCAAATATACGCTAAATGTGTGTTTGGCATGAAGGAAATTATTTTTCTTAAAAATTAAGTGATTTTTTTACTCATATTGTGGTGTTTGGTACGCAAAAAATATTATTCAAAAAATATTTATATATAATCCAAGCAAAACTATAGTGTGAGTGAGGGTAGAGGTGTCACCGTGTCCGGGTGTGTGTTCGAGGATGGAGAAGAGTGGTATTGACATATATGAAATTTGTGTTCTGCCCTTACTTCCTTGAGAGAATTCATTATTCTTATTAAGAGAATTATTTTTTAAAATATTCTCCCAAAATTTTGAGACCAACCAAACATAGTAAAATTAAAAACACTCAATATCTTTTTCTTTTTCTCTCACATTTTTTTATCAGGAGCCAAGATCTTATCTGTTCCAAAGGACACCTGTTTAAAATTCGGTGACCAAAACACTTTTCAAAGTAGTTTTTTTGCACGTATTATTGGCTGATAGTTCTCCGGCTTAACAATAAAAAATACTCCGTCCGTTCCATTTTAAGTGTCTTAGTGTTTTTTTTTATTTGTCCAAAAAGATGGTTTTTTTCTATGTGTAGTAAGTTGACAATTCAAACATCCTTCATGACAAGTTTATAACCACAAGATTCAAATGATATTTTAGTACATTACACACATCTTTAAATTAGAATCACAATATTAAAAAGCCTCTTTTTATTTCTTAAATTTTGTGTCTTGTCAAATTAAGACACTTAAATTGGAACGGAGGAGTAGAATATTAATGAAATTAAATGATGAAAGTTAAAGAAGAAGGAAGCGCCTGTGCAGTTTTCCATTTTACTCTAAGCCAATCTATTTTTAGAAGTCAATGTGATTGCGACTACGAAAAGATAAATGTAACGTAAATGTAGTAGTTTTAGAATACAAGAAGAATTTGCCATTATTTTTTAAAATTCGAAGTTTTAAATATTGAAAAAGAGAAAACAAGTCAAAAACCTAAACCTAAAAAGAGAATATATATATATATATATATTTGAACATCAACCTAATGACACTTTCAAAGCGATGACTGCCTTAAAAAAATTAATTTTAGGTTTTCATGTCAGTGACAGTGTCATGCTATAATTAAGGTCAAGAGAAAGATGTTACCTAAATTTCGTTCAATGGAAAAATCGCTTGAATTTGTTTAAAAGAAGTCTTTAGCAACACAATTAATTTATATATTATTAAACCTTTGATTAAGTAATCGAATGAAATAAATAGTAGTAATTGAAATAACAAGCAAAATAATCAGTAATAATTGAAGAAGTGCTGACTAATAAGATTAATATATTATTAGCTTTGCTAACTAATTAACTTTACTAACCCTATGCACTCTTTAACTGTTCTGTTTTGACATACTTAACTTATCCCTCTGCTCACCATGTGCTTTAGGATTTCAAAAAGTCTTTGGATATATTATTCCAAAATTACCCTTATTTAAATAATCAAGATTCATTAACTATAATTTCTTTTTCTAGAAAGTCGTAAAACTTGATTAGGGGTAAATTAGTAAAAACACTCCTAGTTTCTAGGAGTGAACAATTTCTTAAGGGGGGTGCATGAGCCTAAAAAAATTACTTATTATGGAATGGAGAGAGTAGTTCCTACGACCCAAAATAAGTGTTATTTAAGATATTATCACACTTACTAAGATAAATATTTTGATATCATTAATTATAAAAATTATTTTACTAATTTACTCGTTGTATTTCTTCAAATTACTCTATCTCTCAATTTTTTTAGATTATTTATTGAAACAAGGGTAGATCTGGAAAAAAAATTAATGCCTTAGCTTCTTGGTTTCCTAATAAGCCAACGTATTTTGAATCAAATTTAGTTGGCTAAAGCAACCCTTACTTTAAACCAACCGGCTTACTCTTTTATTGTTATTATTTTGTTTTACTTCTTTAGGTTACTTACTTTAATTTGTGGAGATAGTTCGATGATAAATAGGACACAATTCAATTATGTAATGTTTTCTTCTATCTAATGACGTCCTCATCATTACAATTACCCGATTAAGTTCTAATCTTATATTAATTTGGTAAGAAAAAAGTTTGTTCGGCTTAAACGAATCAAAATGATGTAGGAAGTTGAAATTAAGACTATTAAGAAGGGAAAAGGGTTAAATTTGTCCCAGAATTATGTGAAATGAGACAAATTTTCCCTCTTTTAATAATTGGTGTTAACTATGCCCTCGCCTTTATTAAAATGGACAAAATTTGTCCTTATTTTCATACGCCGGAAGCTTAGCACCAGTGTTGCCACGTGTCCCACAATTAACAATTACTTGTTTTTAAACGGAGGACAAACTTGAATCTTTCGCACAATCTAAGGGCAAATTTGAATCTTCTCCCTAATTTTGAGTTTTAATTTCATTTTATCCTTCCTTTCTCTCTTCCCGCCTCTATCTCTACCACCAATGACCCTTTCGCCCTCCTTCATCATTGTCTCTCCCTACCGGCATGGTCACTATCACCTCCACCACCATTTTCTCTTCCCTTTTCCTTCTATCACTACAAGAGAACAGATTATTAGCTACGGATTTTAGCTAGAGAACTCAGATTCCTAGCTAATTTACATCATTAGCATTGGATTTAGCTAGAATTGCCTTGTTTCCTAGCAGATTTTTTAGTTTGAAAATTTAGTCAAATTATAGCTAGGAATTAGCTAGGGCCGATCCCTAGCTAATACATAGCTAGGAATTTTTCCTAGCAAAATCCCTAGGTAATATTTTGCGGGAAACGAAATTTGGCGCTAAATTTTTTCCCTCTAAAAATTATGGTTTAGCTAGGGATACAATCGTAGCTAATCCCTAGCTATGTTTTAGCTAGGGAAGTTTCCTAGCCAAATCGATAGATAGCTAGGGAAGTTTTCCCGCAAACTCTATGATTAAGTTTTTGTGGGAATTTTATTTTAATTCTTATAGTCGAATCCCTACTAATCTCTAGCAACTTCTATTATTATAGTGTTATTGCTGTTGTTATTGTTATTATAAAGAAAAGATGTCTAAATATTGATAATAAGAGTTTAATTAAAAAAATGGATTTCTTACTGCAACTTACTATTTCACTATATTATTTACTTTAATTGCCCAATTACTTGCAGTGGTTGGCCCAACAAGTAATTTTGATAAAAAAAAATCAAAGAATTTAAAATTTATGGTCGAAAACGAGTCATAGTTATTTGTAAGGCATATAAATTATCTCATTAAGGATAGGGTAAAAATTTTAAAGTTAAATTATTTTTAAATACAGAAAGATATTACTTGTTAGGAGAAGTAATGAAGAAAGTGTGCCTAATAAAACAAGACAAATGTAATATTATATTAATTTCTTAGATTTATTTGTTTGTTGTTATATATATATATATATATTTTTTTTGTTTCATATTGAAATTTAGTGGTATGTTTATTTAATTGTAACTCATTGGCTTAAGTTCATAGAAAAATAAGAACAAGGGAAAATGAAAAATATAAATAGAACAAAGACCTCCATCTCTCTTAACTTGTTAAATATTGCTATCTCCAAATTGACCAATTGTTTCTTCTGTCCACCATCCTTTGATCTCACACTACTAAAATTTGTGAAAATTAAGAGGGTTTTAACATAACGAGTTTATCAAAATCGTGGTGATGGAAATATACATTTTAAAACGATTGTTCAACGTATAATTAAAATGATGATTTTGACCTGTGATTAATTTTGAATTTCTTTTATTCTCTCCAGAAGAGAATGTCAAATTGGTCCTTTATCTCTGTGATTCTAGTTCTTCACCAGTCCCATCCTAATTAAGTTAGTGAAGAACTACTCACGCTAAAGAGAATGAAGAGGGTCGAAGGCAACCACATCTAATTTTGGAAGGAATATTTCTAATCTCTTGTGGATGGTCTATTCACCTTAGATACGATCATATGCCTAAGTATTGCAAATATTGTTGCTTGCAAGGCTATAATGAAGAAGGGCGTACGCATCTTGCATCCTTTAATTAAGTCTTGTTAATGCGGTTGCCAATGCCACGAATGTCCATAATGCTAATGAATATCCTAATGAAACTAATGGAGATTAAGGTGAAAGCTTCAACATCTACTCTACTAAGAATTTTCTCTAGTGAAAAAGTTGCTGGTAATTGTTGAGCTGCCTTGATCTCAATACTAATTCTTGATATTACGGAGTTTTGATGATTGACAAACAATGTACAAATGACAATCTATTTACAAGGAAGAATGAACAAAGATGTACAAGAACAAGGTCATTAACCGGTCCCGTAAGGAACTCGTGAAGTAGGCAACACAGATGCAAGATTGCTGAGAGAACCAGGTCATTTGGACAAGAGTTAGAGACTGTTTGCTCTACGAAGATATTTCATGGATACAAACGGAAATCATGGGGAGTTGGGATTAAGATATATAATCCAATTCTACAAAGAACATGAGTTCAAGACATGGAAAAATTACCATAATTGAACACAAGAAATTCGCTCGGAGAAAGGAGAAGTTGGTCGTACACGTGAAGTTCAAATTCAAGTCAAACAAGGATTGGTTTCAAGCAATTAATTAAACCAAGTCTTGGTTGGATTGAGAAAAAAGCGGTTATTATACTACTATATAAAGCACGACATTAATGAGATAATGCTTTTGGGCATTGTACAACGTTCCTTTTCTAGACGAGTTGATCTTGGTTGTTCTAGTGGATGGGTTTCCCATAAAATCTAGGCGCTGTTGTTCTGGTAAAATGTGCGTTTCTTCCTTCGTCGACTCTAGTTGCCTGATATACTTGATTGACTTCTTGATTTTGCAAGTTACTCCACAGGCCATTTCCTCGGAGAGAGGACAATTTTATTCGATTGAGTGTTCAAACGTGACGAGTCTCGTGGCGGGAATCTATCTCCAGGCATTGGGAACTTGTTTGATGGGTTTCTGAGGGTTCTTCTTACACTATTTGAGAAATACATAAGGTGTACACAATGAGACTTGTTCATGTCGAGTTCTATATACGCTATTTCAACGATAAGTCTATTCAATGTTTAGCACAATAGTAGTCGTAGGTGATGCCTATGGTGTTTGCGACTTCTGTTTAGTGGGCCTGGTTTGGGTTTATGGTGGATGGCTCAGTCAACTCTCTGATAATATCCTTCTTTCCCTAGGTCCGAAAGATCATCGATAAGGCTCCACCCGCAAAGAAACCTTTAGGAGAATTATATTTCCCCGGAGGCGCAAGCGTAGGTTTATACTGGGGAAAGGACATGTTATAGCTTGTAATTATATCGATAAATTCTATGTTATACTGGGGATTATAGCTTGTAAATATATCGATAAAGTCTATGTTATGTCAAGTTATGTATGAAGTTTAGCATAGGGTGCATGTTTTACCTATGGTCCGTGAAGCTGGGACCAAGCATGGAAATATGGAGTGTCTCCTTGGTCTTACATTATGCCGAGCTTGTTTTGAGATCATCATATAAGTTGAATGATGTCGGGCGCTAATGTTCGAGGAGCTAGAGTGCAACACATGGGCCCGTGAAGTTGAGTTGTAAGCATGCTCTTTGATGGCAGAGTTCACTTCAGATTCTTTATTAAACTGCATACGGTCTAGGAAGGAAGGGCGAAACGAAAGATCTTTGGACACACATATGTACAAAACAACACCTTATACAATTTCAATTTAATTCAATTTACATTATTAATTTTTTTTCAAAATGATTCATGATCAACTAAAACAATTTAATATTTGGAAAAAAAAATGATTTAGTATAATACACTAGCATGTATATTCAGTAAATTAATACTCCCCCTGTCCCAATTTATGTGGGACTTCTCGCTTCTCGAGATTCAAACTACATGAACTTTGACCAACAATTTAAGATGTATTTTTTTCCACCAAATTGATATGAGAAAATTTGCAACTTATAGTACTTTTCATGTAGTTTTCAAATATATAATTTTAATGTTAAAATATTGAGGTAATCTAATCCAATTAATTAGCTTCAAAATTTAGTCAATTTGACTCTCAAACAGCGAAAAGTGCCACATAAATTGGGACGGAGAGAGTATGAATTATTTAAACATCTACTCTCTATTAAAATACGTAAATATATTACAAAAAAAGAAAAGAAGTTAGAAACAATGTATGATATATAATAGATCGCGATATTACCTATAATATAATACCAAAAACACATACTCGATAATACATGTGTGGAAACACATAAGGTATACATTATGTACAAGATATTTAAGTTGATGAATATACATAGTTAACTTTTAAGGATATTAAAACATTGTAGTAACTATTAAGTGCTTTTGAGGCCTTTTTATTTTTATTTTTTAATATAAAACCATAACATCTCAAAAAATTTCCCCAAATTCCTCAATTCTGCCAAATCCCCTATTCCCACTTTAAGAAATCAAAATTCCCCCCTTCACTTTTGCCTAAGCTAGACGGTTAACCCTAGTCCCTAGTCTTCCTTCCCCACTTCCCCACTTTCAACAATCCATTAGCTTCTTCTCCTCTCTGCTAGTAATTCTCAAAGCCATTACATCTCCCTAGTTAGCTTGCTTTTCCTACTCTTAGTAGTTCCAATTTCATGATATAAAATTGGTGCCAAACCCGTGAAGATGCTTGTATAAGCAAGAAAAACTATGCAGATGAAAGACACAAAATAGTTTTTTGAGAAATTCTATTAGGAGAAAGGACAGGTTAATCCAAACTCTATCGATTCTTCTCAGAATTATTTGACCTGTGCTAACAATTAAAGGATTATTTCACAGGTTCCTGATGCAGACACAGATAAGATTTTCTAAAATAAAAGGAAGCTTTGTGCAAAAGGTGAATGTATGTGGTAGTGAATCTAATATTGCCTGCTACTAACTTATTTATTTTTTGTTTACTGCATCTATTTTGCAAAACAAGAGAGGAGGAAGACCTCCCCAGGCATGAAGTACGCAAGCAGAATCTAGTGAAGGTAAATATTACATGTTTCACTTGAAATTTTCTGTAGCCTCTATTAAGAGTACTATATGGTATTTTAATATCCTTTCTGGGGATTGCTCTACAATACATAATGATACATTTTTTTGTACATGCTTTATCTTTATGTGTTTGTGAAAATATTATTCTTGTATATAGTCCAAATTAGAGGTTCAAAATTTAAGTTTTATGGGTTCAATATTAAGGCTCTTGCATTGAACCCACAAACATATACTTAAAGTTATGGGTTCATTGCTGCAATTTTGTGAATTTTTACATATAAATTTATGTTTTGTGTCGAAAGTACATCTGAACGACTGAACCCGGTATAGGTATGCTACATCCGCCTCTGGTCCAAATACTCTAGGAGAGGACAAAACAATATAACTAGAAATAAAGAGTAAACATTTTGTGAAGTATATATATATACATATATATAAATATATATATATATATATATATATATATATATATATATATATATATATATATATATATATATACTCCCTTCCGTCCCAAAAAGATTGTCCTTCTTTTCCTTTTTTCCCAAAAGATTGTCCTCTTTCTATATTTAGAAACAATTTAACTTTATGAGGTGATTTACAGCTACACAAATATCTAAGGCTTGTTTTGTACAACACATTTCAAAAGTCTTCCTTTATTTCTTAAACTTTGTGCCAAGTCAAAAGAGGACAATCCTTTTGGGACGGAGGGAGTATTTTTTTTAATCAAAGCTTACTTCCCTTAACTAAATGCCCTCTGATATGCTGCTAGCTTTAGACAATTATTGTGTTACTGCAGCGTATTTCATCTGCTCTTAAAATAACAGATGTTACTGCAGTGTGTTTCAACTACTAGCTAATGATTGTCGTTCAAATCAAGAAAGTTTGTCATGTCAGCTTTAAAATAAAGGTTTATTGGATAAACATTACTATAAGAAATAAAGGTATATCAAGTAACAACAACTTAGCTCCTTTTGTTTCTTTCGTTTATTCCCCCTTCTGTATATTGAATATCTAGAGCTCATATGCTTACTCTTCTTGTTTCATATTCATCAGGAAATATCTCAAAGGAAAAACGCCTTAAACGTAGTGGGAACATACTAACAATAGTAGTCTGAATGTATTCTGTGATTTATCAGCCCACTGATAATACCTTTAATCATTGTAGATGGACCAAATAGAGCAAGATCTTGGATTCATGAATTGTTTTTGAAGACTCACAATATCAAACATCAAGAGTGAATCACTGGAAAGACACAACGGACCTGGGTATGTTTTTATCTGATTTCTTTGTCAAAGTCCTTTGGGCATTAACGGAACATTAACTGGGCAAATATGGTGTGCTTAGCTCTACATTTGATTTTCACAGCACATGAGGAAGAAATTTCTATAAACTGACAAGCATAATATTTCTGAAAACAGAGATGTTGTGCTTGGCTGATTTGCTTGTCATTTTCCTATTGTTTCACGTAGTTGACAATGATAATTATCAATGATTACCTCTAATGTGTTTTATTTAATTTATTATCTGAAAATTCTATGTGGCAAAACTCGGAGACAAACGAAGTTAGAGTTAAAATTACAAAATGTTGTTAACTTCTAATCGTTAACTTGTTTGGCATGGACTTGGTAGGAAATCTATACCTAATGAAAGCAGCTGCCAGATGGCTGAGTTCTTCAATTAGTATTTGTAGTTATTATTACTGATATAACTTCAAGAATAAAAAGAACACTCCATGGTATACCTATTTGTTGTGTGGTCTCCATCTAAAAATGTGGAGACAGTGTATATATCGCTGCCCTATGATTTACTCCCACAAAATGATACTTAAACAAGAACTGACTTACTGACAAAATTAAGTGACTTTCATGTTGTACTTCTTATTGTAGGACCAAAAACTTAATGATTTTGTATATTCAATAGTCAGTAAATAAAGTTTGAACAAACTTATGGGATGAATAAATGGAAAAATATATTGGTTTGCTTTGTTTAATATTCACGTTGGTAATTTGAAATGGATAATAGTAACTGTAGCGAGGGAATTATTTTTTGCTTCTCTGATTCCTCTTTAACTTCTACATCCAATGAAAGGAAAAAAAAAAAAAAAAAAGGAAACCTTTGCCATATTTTCTTTGTGATATCTCAGCTTAATACTTTTATACAATTTCTCAAGTTGTTGGAACTTAAAGCAGCAAAGAAATAGAACCGAGAGAATTACCATTTCTATTTAGCAGGAGCCTTGCATTTTATTTTGGTTGAGTTCTTGTATTGGTTATACACTTTTCACTGACTACTATTATAGAAGTCTACTTATTCATTGTCTATTTCTTCTTTCTATGCATCTATGTTAGCAGCATGCAAACAAAAAGAATAGCTTATAAGAGATAAAAAGGGACTTAATTTGTTGATTCATCTCTTTTATTTCTCTTTCTCTTTTCAGAATACATTTATAGTTGATGGAGAAGGCGGTTGATGGAGAAATAAATGGAAATGAGGAAGAAGAAAATGATCTTGAAGACAATACAATATTGTGAATTTGCTGAAAACTATACTAGATGAACAACTACTGAAAACTTGGATAGAAACAGTTGGAGGAGCATACCTTAGACTAGTTGGATGCTTGGTTTGTATCTTCAACCACTGCCACTCTAGTTCTCCCCCATGCATATTTTAGAATAGTTGAGTTTGTGTTATATATTGAATTTTAGATTTAATACATTTTATTTTACCATTAGATGTATCTTCATTATTGAAGGATCAATGGTACTCTTTGAAATGATTATGTAAGATTATTTGGTAACTTGAATGGATTCAGTTATTTATTTCATCTTATATCAAATTAAATGTGTATTTCATCATATGTGGCTAGGAATTATACCTAGGTGGATTTTCCTGGGAAAATATCGCAGCCAAACACATATATAGGCTAGGATATTTATCAAATTACCTATAGAATGACCTTGGCAAATTATTCCTAGCTATTTTTAGCTAGTCATTTAGCTAGAGAAACATTCTAGGCAACACGTGAAAAAGGCTAGGATATTTGTAATTTTAGTCAGGAATATTCCTAGCTAAGTTTCAATAAAGTCAACATTGACCAAACTAACTTTGCAATGAATTTAGCTAGATGCAGTCGTAGCATAATGTTTGCTAGGGACAGTGCCTAGCAAATATATCCTAGCAAATTTAGCTAGGGATAACTATTTTTTCTAGGTAAAATTTAGCTAAGACCGTATTAGCTACGGAGGTTTGTTAGTAGTAATTTTCCTAGCTAAATGTACGTTAGCGTGATTTTTCCACTTAGCTGTGATATGTCTCTAGCTAAATGGATGTTCTCTTGTAGTGTATTTATCTCTCCCCTCCGCTCCATGTGTCATCACATCTATGACCAGGAGGGAATGCGCTAAAGGACTTGAAAGTGTGAATGACAGTAACTGTAGTGGTGGGGGGAGAGAAAGGAGAAAAAAAAGAAATTAAAAACTCAAAATTAGGGAGAAGGGTCAAATTTTCCCCTAGATCGACTATGTGAAAGGTTCAAATTGACCCTGCATTTAAAAAAAATTAATTCTTAATTGCGGGACTCATGGAAACACTGGATGCTAAGCCTCCGCCGTTTGAAAATAAGGGTAAATTTAGTCAACTTTAATAACGGCGAGCGCATATTTAACTCAACTATTAACGGAGGGCAAATTTATTACAGATCACAAAGTTTAGGGACAAGTTTGATCCTTCTCCCTTATAAGAGTTACTTAAAATCATAACAACCCACTCTCTACCTCACCTATCAAATTCAATTTTTTCGGCTAAATCATACTTGAACATGTTTGGTAGAACGCAATTTGACCATTTAGTCTATAATCATAATATATTTAAATATATTTATTTAATCAAATTATTGTAAGTTCGTTAGGTTCGAAGCAAACTTATTGTTTATTCTTATAATAAGTTTACGCAAACTTATTGTTTATTCTTATAATAAGTTTACTTATTCAATTTTATCACAGCTACAAAAATAATTAAATCCCAACATATGTGTACGAAATGACTCTGATTAACATTTTCCCACTCGAGTCTTAGTAACAACTTGGAATCTCTAAAGATAGATTAGGATAGCCAATCAATGCTCGGAACAGTTATTCTTTTGCTCTAGCATTTTCTTCTTTTTTTCTTTTTCCGAAATAACTTCGTATATTATTTAAGAATTTATCTATTTAGGAATTTAAGAATTTATTTAAGAATTTAATTTCCACATGGTACCACTGTGAAATTCTTTTAACACAATATCAAGTTATTTAAAAGTCCATTGCAGGTGTAACATTATTTCTAATCCGTTTTAAGAAATCTATTTTTGTTATTAAAGTTATTTAACTTTCAACTTCTCATTTCATCCTTAATGGGAATCTTTTATAGCCACACAAATATTATAGCATATTTAAAACTAGAAGTTTCAAAAAATTTATAGTCATACTAAAATTATGACATGTTTAAATTCATTAGTTTTTAAAGTATTTTTTTCTTTCTTAAACTCTGTACTCATCAACTTACGTCACATCTATTGGAACGAGGAAAAACAAACTGTTACTTTTAAGTAACTTGATGGTGTCAAAATTATTTGCATATTACCTAGAAATTAAAGAAGGTGAATAGCATGCAAACAACAGGTAAAAACTTTGTTGATACTAGTGCATATACTTTTTAATATAGCACGAGATAAAATTCATTTTTAACAATTAAGAATTTAAATATTTTTCGTGGAAAGAATTATTTAGTCCGTAGGGTCGGCCAGAATTTTCTAAAGGAAGATGGCTGGCTGGCTGGCAATTGCTTCCTCTAGAAATGGATTTGCACATGTAATTTCCCAATTTTTGCAAATGGAGTGCTATTGACTTTTTAGCATCAAGTTTTTTTATAAAAAAAAAAATTTTCTACGAACAAATATTCTATAATTATTTCAATGACTTCCAATCACTCCTGTCCATACCTCTTCTTTATATAATACTTACAACTTATGCTGTTTTTTGCAATTTAAATTTTAATACTATTAATAGTTTATTAATCACAAAAGGGGCGGATAAAATAATTGAACGAATAATTACTAGTACTAATACATTATACAAACAAGTCACATCCGTTCATATAGTAGTCCCACCTAGAAGCTAAAATAATTTCGTTCCTTCAAGTATGAAAATTCTACGTTTGACTACCAATTATCTTGTCTTGTTACTTACTCCCCCACCCCATACCCTCGCTTTTCCTTTAGTTTAAGAAAGGAAATGGAAGTTCAGTTTTGGACATAAAGGCTGTGTTTGGTAGGAAGGAAAATTTTCCCACGAAAATGTTTCCTTGGAAAAAGTTATTCAGGAAATAAGTGATTTTCTTATTTATTTTCTAACATTTGATAAGTCGCAAAAAATATCTTCTCAAAAGTATTTATATATAATCTATTCAAGTATTACAAGGGAAGGGGGTAGGGGGTGGGGGTGGTAGGGATGGGTGGGGTTGGGGTGTATTAGAGAATGGGGAGGAGACCAGTCCTTTCGGCACGGCATAAAATAAAGGCTGTTCTTGTTGCGGGTTTATTAGAGCTTGAGAATCTAGCTAGGGCTATTTGAACTAATAAGGAAAAGTAGGCATGCTAAATACATTTTGATGGCATTGAATCGGCGAGTTCAGCCACCACCTCCGGGTCTGAGCTCTGCTCGAGCGTAGTCGAGTGACTTTGCTTAGCTTCCGCCCTTTGAAAAGGATAACCTTTCACTATCTAGGCGCCCTCAAAGGAGGGGTCCCACGGACTTCTTCCCCGAAGGTCAAGCCGTAGTTCCTGTCCCTGGGAGAAGTGGAAGGAGTTAGGAGGATGGAGTGTAGAATGCTATTCATGAAATTTGTTTTCCCTAATTTCACTGAAAGTCATTTTCCTCATTTTAAGTAACTTATTTTGTTTTTTAAAAAATTTAAAGTATTTTGGTCAACATAACATAAGAAAACTAGAAAGCATGTACCTACGTTGCGTTAATCCGTATATACGAGAACAACGCAAAGATACGGGATACCGTACATTAACTTCAGTGAAAAAAAAAAAAAAAAAAAAACTAGCAATCAATTTTTCAAGAGGACGTAACCAAGGGGTTGTTGAATAAACTTTCCCGTCAAATATTGACATTTAGACTATCCTAGTTTACTCCCAATTGGGTAGTTGATATGATTATTACTGAAAGAGGTTAACAGGACAAAAATATTCTTTTTATAAAAACCGCATAGACTAACAGATTTAGACATGGAGCACAGTAGCCTAATGGTCAGCTAAATGGATAAAAATCACAAAAAATGTAATTCAAATCTCAACAGAGATAAATTTCTTTCCATTTATCCAAGCTTTGATGTACAAAGTAGCCAATACCTACTGCCCCGGGCATACCGTTGGAGAAAAGGATTTAGACATGGAAATTTCAGCTATGACTAACAAGAAATTTTAAAATAAAAAAATAATAATAATACCGGTCAAAGAAATTGCATGTGAGAGAATCCAATGGTAAATAGCCAACCCCACTCCCAGCTTAGAAGCCCCTCACTATCATAATAATAAATTCAAACAAATACAAAAGGTCAAGGTTTTGATTAATATTTTCTCATACATGATAATACACGAGAGTAGCTTCTAAGTCACCCAACAAATAAATAAATGGGCCCGACATAAAAACGCGTAGAAAGAAACAATACATACAATCTGTAGATATTAAACAACCAACCAGCACACTTCTCCTATTTTCCTTTTGACCATTTCTTGTGTCATTTTATCTTTTTTTCTCTTCTTCAAGCTTCATTGCAATCACCTCTTTCTACCTTCTTCTTCACTTCAGTCAGAACGTGAACAAGGGGGAACCCACAAAGTCGAAAAAGAACAAGTTTCATGGGTTATAATTCCACCAAGACTTCATTTTTCAGATATACACAATGAAAATTCTACACTTCTTATGGCTTTTCTTGATACCCTTTTGGCAAATCTTATCAGGTAATGAGATTTTCTTGGTTTCCTCTCAATGTCTTGATGATCAAAAGTCATTGTTGCGGAATTTGAAGGATAGCCTCCATTATAATTCTAGTTTGTCAAATAAATTGGCAAGTTGGAACAAGAACACAAGTGAATGTTGCAATTGGGATGGGGTGACATGTGATAGCTCTGGTCATGTGATTGCCTTGGAACTGGACAATGAATCAATTTCTGGTGGAATTGGGAATTCGAGCGCTCTTTTCAGTCTTCGGTATCTTGAGAAGCTAAATTTGGCTTACAACAGGTTCAATGCTGGCATACCAATTGGTATAGACAACCTCACGAACTTGAAGTACCTGAATTTATCGAATGCTGGTTTTGTTGGCCAAATTCCAATGATGTTATCAAGATTAAGAAGGCTAGTTACTCTTGATCTCTCAACTCTTTTCCCTGACTTTGACCAGCCACTAAAACTTGAGAATCCCAATTTGAAACATTTCATTGAGAACTCAAGAGAGCTTAGAGAGCTTTACCTTGATAGTGTTGATCTTTCAGCTCAGAGGAGTGAGTGGTGTCAATCTTTATCTTCATATTTACTTAACTTGACCATCTTGAGCTTGCGTACTTGTAAAATTTCAGGCCCTATTGATGAATCACTTTCTAAGCTTCAATTTCTTTCTATCATCCGTCTTGACCAGAACAATCTCTCTACTACAGTTCCTGAATATTTTGCCAATTTCTCGAACATGACTACCTTGACCCTCGCCTCTTGTAATCTGCAAGGAGCATTTCCTAAAAGAATCTTGCAGGTACCAGTTTTAGAGATTTTGGACTTGTCAAATAACAAGATGCTTAGTGGTAGTATTCCGAATTTTCCTCGAAACGGATCTTTCAGGACTATATCACTAAGCTACACCAACTTTTCTGGTTCATTAACAGAGTCCATTTCGAACCTTCAGAACCTGTCCAGGTTAGAGCTCTCCAATTGCAATTTCAGTGGACCAATACCTTCCACAATGGAAAACCTTACAAATCTTGTTTATTTGGACTTCTCCTCGAACAATTTCACTGGTTCTATCCTATACTTCCAAAGATCCAAGAAACTCACCCAGTTAGACGTCTCTCAGAATCTTCTAACTGGTCACTTGTCTAAAGCGCATTTTGAAGGACTCACAGAGCTTGTTAACATAAATTTAGGGAACAATTTACTCAATGGTACCCTTCCTGCCTATATATTTGAGCTCCCCTCCTTGCAGAAGCTTTTTCTTAATGGCAATCAATTTGTTGGCCAAGTCAATGAATTTGACAATGCATCCTCCTCTCTGCTGGATACAATTGATTTGAGCAACAACCACCTGAATGGACCGATTCCCAAGTCCATGTTTGAAGTTGAGAGGCTTAAGGTCCTCTCACTTTCTTCCAACTTATTTAGTGGGAGAGTGCCACTAGACCTCATTGGGAGGCTTAGTAACCTTACAAGACTGGAGCTTTCTTACAATAACTTGACTGTCGATGCAAGTAAATCAACCTCTTTCACATTTCCCCAGTTGGGCATATTGAAACTAGCTTCTTGTGGGTTGCAAAAGTTCCCTGATCTTAAAAATCAGTCAAGGATGTTCCACTTAGACCTTTCTGACAACAAAATATTGGGGGCAATACCGAATTGGATTTGGGGAATTGGTGATGGAGCTCTCGCTCACCTGAATCTTTCCTTTAATCAGCTGGAGTACATGGAACAGCCTTACAATGGTTCCAGTAATCTTATAGTCTTTGACTTGCGTTCCAACCGTATAGAAGGTGACCTACCAATTCCACCTCCTTCTGCCATCTTTGTGGACTACTCGTGGAATAATTTCACCAATTCCATCCCCCTAGATATTGGAATGTCTATTGCTCTTGCTTCCTTTTTCTCAGTTGCAAATAATGGCCTCACTGGAAGAATTCCTGAATCCATATGCAATGCCAGCTATCTTCAAGTGCTTGATTTGTCTAACAATGCCTTGAGTGGAACAATACCACAATGTCTACTGGAAAATAGTACAACTCTTGGGGTGCTGAATCTAGGGAAGAACAGACTCAATGGTGTTATACCAGATTCATTTCCATTCGGCTGTGCTCTAAAAACTTTAGACCTCAGTAGCAACTCCTTAGAAAAGGAGCTGCCAAAATCGCTTGTCAACTGCGAGTCGTTGGAAGTTCTGAATGTTGGGAATAACAGACTAGTTGACAGTTTCCCGTGCATGTTGAGTAAGTCATACAGTCTGAGAGTCATAGTCTTGCGCTCCAATCAATTCAATGGAAGTCTTCATTGTGGTCCAACCAAAATAGCTGGCAAAATCTCCAGATTATAGATTTAGCTTCCAACAACTTCAGTGGTGTGTTGAAAGCAGAATGCTTTTTCAAATTGGAGAGGGATGATGGTTGCAGATGATTACGTGGAGACAGGACGCAACCATATCCAGTTTAAGTTCCTCCAGCTAAGTAACTTTTACTATCAGGACACAGTGACAATAACCATCAAAGGGATGGAGCTGGAGCTTGTGAAGATTCTCAGGGTCTTCACATCTATTGATTTCTCTTCAAATAGATTTCAAGGAGTGATACCAGATACGGTCGGGGATCTTAGCTCACTTTTTCTTCTGAACCTCTCACACAATGCCATTGAGGGACCAATCCCAAAATCAACTGGCAAGCTCCAAATGCTTGAATCACTAGACCTGTCATCAAACCAGCTATCTGGAAAAATCCCTGTCGAGCTTGCAAATCTCACATTCCTATCATATCTGAACTTATCACTTAACAATTTGGTTGGAAGAATCCCATCGAGTAATCAATTTCAAACATTCTCTGCAGATTCCTTTGAAGGAAACACAGGCCTATGCGGGTTCCCTCTCAGCATTTGCGCCAGCAATGCTCCAGAGTCAACACCATCACCGACTTCGCAAGATGACTCTTATGATTGGCAGTTCATATTTACAGGTGTGGGATATGGAGTAGGGGCAGCAATCTCCATTGCACCTCTGTTGTTTTACAAGGAAGGGCGGAAATACTGTGACGAACATATGGAGAGATTACTTAAATTGATATTTCCAAGATATCGGTTCACGTACACCAGATATGACCCTGGAAAGGTTGTGGCAGTGGAACAATTTGAAGATGAGACCCCAGATGACACTGAAGATGACGATGAGGGGGACGAAGAAGTAACTCTTGGGCGGTATTGCGTTTTCTGCAGTAAAATTGATTTTCACAGAAAGCAAGCAATACATGATCCAAAATGCACTTGTCATATGTCATCGTCCCCCATTTCTTGTCCTCCTACACCATCCTCTTCTTCACCTTTATTGGTCATATACAAAAATTTTGATTTCTGAGCTTTATCTCTGCACATTTGTAATCTGTATATAGTTACAGGTAGCATAGGATATTGAATCAAAGCAAATTCAATTTTCTTCGAGTCATTTACATCTTTTCTATACAGTTGGTAATTTGTCCCATACCTGGATAAAGTAAAATGGTTGAAGTAGGTTGATGTAGCATTAAAAATATTTTTAACTATGATGAATCATTTCATGCATTCTGACATGTACACCTAGACACATACTATGGACCTGAATAGAGAAAAATAGATACAGAAAATTTATAGCCGACTCTAGTTCAGACATCTTGTTGACGTGTAAAATTCATTTTATTCCATTAAACTACCTAATCATGGAAGGGCTAGACGCATTATACGGAATCAAAAGCTTAAAAATTTCGATTAAACATCAGGCAAGTAGAATAGAATTATAGAAGCTAAGATAAGACACTTGTAATATGTCATCATCCCCCATTTTTTCCTCCTACACCGTCCTCTTCTTCACCTTTATTAGTCATATATCATAAAAAGATTTGATTTATAAGCTTCTTCATCTCTGCACATTGTAATCTGTATATAGTTACAGGTAGCACAAGATTGATACAAAGCAAATTCAAGTCTCTCTTCAAGTCATTTAATTAATTCAAACATGTACACCTAGACACATACTATGGACTTGAATAGAGCAAAATAGACACAGACGATTATATAGCTGACTCGAGTAATTTGGAATTGAAGCATAGTTGATTGGGATAGTGGGAATTATGACCTTAGTATAATCTTCGTTATGGCTCTTATATTTTCCAGTTTACCAATCAGAGTCGAACACAGGATATTCAATTTATTCCTTTAAACTAACTCATTATGAAAAGACTAGACCCGGTGTAACTGGTTTGTCTAGAAATATACTTACCCACAACATGCATTTCGTGTCATTTCTCGGATTCTTTTTATAACCCCAATTCATTTTGTATGAATAAACTAGAATAGCATGACAAAAATCAAAGATTATGTCCAGTTTGAAGCGGATCTCAATGGAAAGACAGGCAAAACAAGAAATGGGAAATTATGATCTTAGTATAATCTTCATTGTGGCTCTGGTACTTACCAGTTTCTATGTCTTTCAGATATTTCAATATACCAATTGTGGTTCAGACATTTTATCGAACACTTGATATGCATTTTATTCCATTAAACTAGCTGATTATGGAAAGGCAAGACACATTATATGGATTTAAAAGGTTAAAATTTCAATTAAACTTCAGGCAAGTAGAATAGAATATAATTAAATGGAAAATTACCTGTGACAGTACGTTCTTTTTCTGAAGTTTCTAAAAGGATTAGATGGAAATGGACCAAATTTGAAGTGTATTAAGAGTCTATGTTACACCAATGCAAGGTGAACTTGAGAATATTTGTGAATGTTTATGGGCAAATACACACTGGTTCCAATTTACCTAACATTGGTGATGACTGACCAATTTACAATTCAAAGACAATTTAGTCACAATCTTCAATTATTCCTAATATCCTTTTGCAATTGTTAGAGCATCTTTACATTTTATTCCTGACTGAAGGGTTTTCAAACAGATTTATAATGATCATGGATTTATTATATTCATCAATTGTCTTGAGATTTCGGGTTGGACACTTAAATGGGTCATTAGCACTTTTGTCCCCTATTTTGTGCTGGTCTTTAATTTTTGTCCCCCGAGACAAATAATTTTTTCATGGGATATAAGTTTATATTTTCGCATCATATATCCCACAAATTATGCTCTACGCTTTTAAAAAACTTATACCCCGCTAGACCATTCACAATAACTTTCTCTTTTTTTATTCTATTGTTTTGGCTTGAAAAAACAAAACAAAAATGACAATAATAAAAGGAGAAAGAACTAAATCAATATGTACGACGTTTGTTTCCTCATCTGCAGCTATTGCAGCTAAACTAACTTGGGAAATTTAACTCAAGGTGACTAAAAAGTCTCATAATTACTAATGGTGACACATTTGACCAAAACCAAATCAAGCCCATATTTTTTAGGGCCTGAAATATAATTTTTAAAACTTGTTAATCTTTTACAAAATACAAAAACACCCTAACTTAATCCCAAAAAACCCCATCAGCCCCTCTCCTCCTCCTCCCACCCCCCCCCTTAAAATTTTTTTTAAAAAGTTTCGATATTTTTATTTTAGTTTTTCACCAGCCCCCCCCTCCTCCTCCCACCCCTCACCCCCTAGAAAAAAAAATTAACAAAAGTTTTGAAATTTTTTCTTCATTTTTTTGTTTTTTCACCGGCCCCCCCCCCCCCCCTCCTCCCACCTCATTAAATTTTATTTTTTTGCTAGCCACCCCCCCCCCCCGCCTCCTACCACCCCCCTTCCCCACCCACCCAAATATATATATATATATATATATATATATATATATATATATATATATATATATATATATATATATATATATATATTTTCACTAGCCCCCTCCCCCCCGACCCAACACCCCACACCTCCACCCTCCAAAAAAAAAAAATTGAAAAGTTTTTGGTTTTGGTTTTTTGCGCCCCCCCCCCCAAAAAAAAATAATTTGTTTTGAAAAGAAGTTTTAATTTTTTTTTTCTTCCTCCACCCACACACCCAAAAAAATTAATTTTGTTTTAAAAAAAAAGTTTTTGTTTTTGATTTTTTGCACTACCCACCCACCCCCCACGCCAAAAAAAAAAATTAAAAGAAGTTTTGTATTTTTTTTTTTTTTTTGTTTCTTACTCCACCCACCTACCCCGCCACCCTCTCCCTCCTCCTCCTCTCTTCTTTTATTTAGAAAAAAGTTGCTCAAGAAAAATAAAACTCACCCCATTTACGTAATTTTCGAACCGGATTTCATTCGTGTAGCACTGGCATTACTTCATGGGTTATTTCCGTTCATTTGGTAAGTAAAACAATGTTGTTTTATTTCAATTATTCATCCGGGTATAGCTGCTGATTTCCCAACAATTTACGGTAGCAGTTACAGTTGTTGCAACAAGTGCTAGAGATGTTGTATAAGAGCTTCTGAATTTATTGCAACAGCTATTGTAGTTTTTGCAACAATTTATGCTGTTGTTGCAACTTCTGTACTAATCTGTTGCAACTTCTGCTAACATGTATATAATTAATTTAGCCTACTTGTTTCAATAACTGTGAAAGCTGTTGGATCTTCCAACAACTCACTGACTTGTCACAACAAGTAGACTTCTTGTTGCAACAACTACATTAGTTTTTGGACATACAACTGTTGGATGAAACAGAGACAATCGAAGCTGTCACCAACAACTAAGTGATCAGTTGCAACAACTCACCTAAGTGATATGTTGATTTTGTTCAAATCACAAATGTATGCTCACATAATAAATTACTGAAAATTTTTCAACAAGTAATAAATATGTTACAACAGCTCTGTAACATGTTGGGGTTTTTCCAACAAGTAATCGGACTTGTTGCAACAACTAATTAGTTGTTGAACATATCACAATTATTAATTTGTACTTTTGGAGCCTAAAGGGGGATGACGAACAATTATTTATAAGTTTGTATTTTATATATATGTTCAGTATGTATTTCAGTTGTTCAAATTTTGTTCAGTAATTTCAAACAAGTCATAAAGTCATTGCAATAATCAAGGAAGTTGTTGCAACAGATTCCTCACATGTTAGAAAAAACCAAAAAGTTGTTGAGGTTGTTGCAATAGATTCCTCGCCCTCATTAATAGCTTCCTTATATTTAGTAGTTTCAAAACAAGTTACAAATGCTGGAACGTATTCCAAATCGGTAGTAATAATCAAACAGTTGTTGCAGATGTTGCAACAGATTAAACAACTATTGAAAATAATCAAAGAGTTGCTTTGAGTAAATGGTTACATCAGCTGAGTAATCTGTTGCAACATATTCCTGACTTTGTCAGTAAAAATCAAACAACGGAGTAAATTGTTGCAACAACTGAGTAATCTGTTGCAACAAATTGCTCAGCTGTTGCAACAAATCAAACAGTTGTTGAAGCTTTTGCAACAAGTTACTAATATGTTGCAACAGATGACTCAAATGTTGCAACAAGTTACTCATCTGTTACAACATATGGCTCATCTGTTGCAACATGTACTTAGTTGTTGTAAAATATTCACTCTATTGATCACTAAGTATCAATGATTTCCTTTGTTTATCACTAAATATGGTGAATCAAGTAGTTCACATCAAATCACTTTAATGATCACTTGATTTAGTGCATAGTGACTTAGTTGATCATTTGTCCTGACTCAAAATACCATCAAATTGATTAAGTATATATATTGATTAGTAAATATTATTCATTTCCTTTGTTTATCACTAAATATAGGTGAAACTAGTAGTTCACATCAAATCACTTTAATGATTACCCGATTTAGTGCATAATGACTTAGTTGGTCATCTGTCTTGACTCTAAATACCATCAAATTGATTAAGTATATATATTGATCACTAAATATCATTAATTTTCTTTGTTTATCATTAAATATGGGTGAATCAAGTAGTTCACATCAAATCACTCTAATAATCACTCGATTTAGTGCATAGTGACTTAGTTGATCATCTGATTTTGACTCAAAACACCATCAAATTGATTAAGTATATATATATTTATCACTAAATATCATCGATTTCCTTTGTTTATAACTAAATATGGGTGAATCAAATAGTTCACATCAAATCGCTCTAATGATCACTCGATTTAATGCATAATGACTTAATTGATCATCTGTCCTGACTCTAAATACCATCAAATTGATAAATATATATATTGATCACTAAATATCATTGATTTCCTTTGTTCATCACTAAAAATAATTGAATCCAGTAGTTCATATCAAATAACTCTATTGATCACTAGATTTAGTGCATAGTGACTTAGTTGACATCTTTCATGGCTCAAAATACCATCAAATTGATTAAGTGTGTATATATATATATATATATATATATATATGATCTCAATATAATTAATTTTCTTTGTTTATCACTAAATATCATTGATTCTCTTTGTTGATCACTAAATATGGGTGAATCATATCATAGTTGTTGAACAATTGCGGATATGTTGCGTTAAGTAACATAGGCATTGAACAAGACATATCACTTATTGGATAAAACACAACAAGTTATCTAGTTTCTGCAACAAGTCATTTCATTTGTTGGAAAAATTCAAACAACCAACCTAGTTGCTGTAACAAGTCGTGCCACTTGTTGGACAAACCCAAACAAGTAACTTAGTTGCTGCAATAAATTTGTTAATTGCAACCAATCCTGTGACTTATTGGATAAATTGCAACAGATAAATGATTTTTTCAACAAGTCCTCCTATTTGTTGTGACATGTTCAACAACTAATTAGTTGTTGCAACAAGTCCTGTTGCTTGTTGGAAAAATCCCAACATGTTACAGAGCTGTTGCAACATATTTGTTACTTGTTGAAAATTTTTCAGCAATTTATTAGCAACAGAGCATACATTTGTGATTTGAACAAAATCAACATATCACTTGGGTGAGTTGTTGCAATTGATCACTTAGTTGTTGGTGACAGTTTCAGTTGTCTCTGTTTCATCCAACAGTTGTATGTCCAAAAACTAATGTAGTTGTTGCAACAAGAAGTCTACTTCTTGTGACAAGTTAGTGAGTTGTTGGAAAGAGTAGAAGTTGTCCAACAGCTTTCACAGTTGTTGCAACAAGTAGGCCAAATTATTTATACACATTTTAGCAGTTGTTGTAACAGATTAGTACAAAAGTTACAACAAACTACATAAATTGTTGCAAAAATTACAACTGCTGCTGCAATAAATTCAGAAGCTCTTATACAACATTTTTAGCACTTGTTGCAACAACTTCAGAATCGTCAGAATTGTTGAAAAATCGAAAAACTACACCCAGATGAATAATTGAAATAAAACAACATTGTTTTACTTACTAAATGAACAGAAATAATCCATGAAGCAAGGCCCAGTGCTACACGAATGAAATCCGGTCCGACGGTTATGTAAATCGGGTGAGTTTTTTTCTTTTTTCTTTTTTCTTGAGCAACTTTTTTCTAAATAAAAGAAGAAAGCAAAAGACGAGAGGAAAGCAGAGAAAAGAGAGGAGGAAAGCAAGCGAGCAAAGAGGAGGAGGAGGAGGGGAGGGGGAGGGGATGGCAGGGTGGGCGGGTCGAGTAAGAAACAAAAAGAAATTCAAAACTTCTTTTCAAGATTTTTTTTTTTTGGGATGGAGAGTGGGTGGGTGATGCAAAAAACAAAAACAAAAAAAAAAATTGGGTGGGTGGGTGGAGTAAGAAACCCAAAAAAAATAAAAGTAAAATAAAAAATATTAAAACTTCTTTTCAAGAAAAATTATATTTTTTAAGGGTGGGGGGTGCAAAAAACCAAAACCAAAAACTTTTCAAAATTTTTGTTTTAAAACCAAAATTAATTTTATTTTTGGGAGGGTGGAGGTGGTAGGGTGTTGGGTCACGGGGGGTGGGGGAGGGCTGAGGGGAGGGAGGAGGATGGGGTCTGTGTAAAAACAAAAAAAAAAATCAAAATTTTAGAAGGGTGGGTGGGAGGGTCGGAGGAGGGGGGTGACTAGTGAAAAAAAAAAATATCAAAACTTTTAACAATTTTTTTTTGGGGGGGGGGGGGGGGGTGGGGGTGGGAGGTGGGGGTGGTGTATTTTTTGAGATTTTTTTCTCACCAATTTTAGGTAATTAGGATTTTATTAAGTTGGATCAAAACTATTGGGCAAGTCCAAAACTCCTTAATTACTAATCAAAAAATTATCACCTCTACTCAATAAAAAAACTTGAGTTACCTCCACTCAATTTTGAAACTTAAAAGTCACTTATAATTAAATTCCCCAACTAACTAATGGTTATGGATGGATGTTAGAGAATCTAGAACTGAGATACACCAAGTCCTGTTTGGAAAGCCACCCAGGTAATTAGAATTGAGTGTAATTGATGTAATTACACAGTTTGGTGTATTTGTTTGACCAAATGATTACTTGGTTATGTGAGAATTGAGTGTAATTGAGAGGGTGTAATTAGACTCTCCAATTCTCAAAGGGTGGTTGAGAATTGGTGTAATTACAGGGTTACTTTTTAGTTTCTTTCTTTTTTTGTTTTATTTTAATTTCTTTTCTTTTTTAATTTATTTTTAGTTCTATTATTTTAACCTTTTTTTTTTAATTTTTACTTTTTAATTATTTTTATTTTTAAAATATATTTTCTTTTTTATAGTATTTATCTTTCATTTCCTTTTTTCTCATTCCCTATCTTTACTTCTTGTGATTCCACGTAAGTGCTTGTATTTTATTTTATTTTATTTTATTTTTGGTTTTGTATTTTATTCATTTAGCATAACTGTTTTATTAATTTAATTTTTTAAACTACACCTCTTAGTATTAATGAGTCATTAACAAACTTGGCATATAATGAGTGATGCTATTAAAGTAGAATTTTGTTGTGATAAGGTTATAGTCTTATATTTTCCCTTTCTTTTAAATTATATTTACTTAAGTTACGTTGGAACTTACTTATATAATGTTGGAATTTGACATAAAAATATTATGTTAAACTTTTTTTTTTTGGATTTTGAATTTAGGTTATATTATCGATTTTAATTTATTTGTTTTACTACTATTAACTTGTTATTTAACATTGCATGTTGTTTATTTTTCACTTACAATTGATAGATTTTTTTGTCAAACATTTGAATAATGTTATGGCATTATATTTAAATATTATTTATTTTTGTCAAACATCCAATCCATGATGTTCTCACAATAAAGTCTGCTTTTAATTTTTATAATTAATTAAAATTAAACTATTATTAGTTTTAAAAAATATATCAATTATTTTTAACAATATTAGTTACAAATATATGATTATTAACTAATATATTTTTAAGAAATAATGTGTTGTTAAATATAATTTAATATCATTTATAAAGGCACATATTTTTCAAATTTTAATTTTAATTTTTGATAATTAAATTTTATTTTAAAATTAAATTAACTATGTAATTGCACTTGTGCAACCAAACAGTACGCTTGTAATTACACTGTAATTACTTGATGACAAACAAACAGATCTTTGTAATTACAATACTATGTAATTACTAGGCTGTATAATTACTACCCTAGTAATTACACCAATTCCAATTACCAGGTGCCTTTCCAAACAGACACTTATGGAAGGATGTTGGAGAATCTTTAAACTTTTCCCTCATCAATTGTATAATAAGAGTTTCTAAAAGGATATATACACTTGTCCTGAGCAACTTCACTCAAGGTTTTGGGTTCAAGATAGATACATCCACATCACATAAGTGGGTTCAGTCTTTGGTTACTACAAGATCTTTATAAATCAAAGAATGAGCCTAGTGATTTGATTTTCTCTAATCTGCGCATTACGAGGAGCTTAGTGCATCTAATTACCTTCTTTTTCTTCTTTTATGAATTTTACGAGCTGCCAAATATGGAAAAATTATTTTGACTAAGATTTGATAGAGCATTTTTAGAAACTTATTTTGAATTCTCAGGAGTATGAAAAAAGAGAAAGTTGTCAAGATAGTAGCATCTGCACCAATTCCAAATGTAAGATATTTAGCACGAATGTGATACTCTACAAAAAGTTTGAAATTAGCCATGAACTTTGTTGTTAATCCATCCCTAATTTGCTCGTAGTAATAGATTTTTGTATAGTCCATCTCTAAATAGGATCAGTGACGGATTTTGTTGTTTAGCTACAGAATTTGTCCTTTCACCAATTCCTATTTTTTTTAGTAGTGGTAATAGGCAATCTGAGAACTAAACCTGACTAGATTGTTTTAGTATTTAGCCGGGCATACTATAACATTGAAATTAATTAAATGCACTTGAGAAATCTCATTATCATTTAGTTCTTAAGATATTACCTTTCATATTTTTTATAAAAGAAATGTGATATTTTGAATTTTCCGGAGCATGAGGAAGGAGAAAGTTTTAAAGATATTAGATTTATTAGTGCCTCTTGAAGAACAAATTTCAAATATATGATATCTAATATTTAGCAAAAGCAGGATAATAAGCATCAACCTGAAATTCAAAGCCTGAGGGATTAATTCAGTTACTAGCCAAGTGTAGTATAACATTGAAACTAATAAAGTGCTATCACTAAAGGATGGGGTACCCATCCTCCCTTAATCGGAGATCTCGGGTTTGAGTCTTGGGTATGAAAAAGTTCTTGTTACGGAGAGCTTCCCCCGAATGTACCCTACGCGACGCGAATTCAAATATAATCGTGATCCAATACAACTACTGTGATATTAGCATTATATCTCATAAGAGAAATGTGAAAATGAAAAGTTGATAAGTTGGTATTTTACTAACTTATCTATTCTTTAATCTCAGATTTTTGCTAAGTTTGATTGATAAAATAGTACATTTAATGTCGTTTACTTCCATTTTACAGGCTCTATGTGATTTCGAAGTGATCAGGAAGCAATCAAGTGAAAACAAGTCAAAAAGAGGCCAAATTGAAGAAATGAGAAAAATGGCTAGAAGTGCAAAAACTGCACAGTTTTGTAAATATGAAAATATGGGGCTATTTTTTATCTTATTTTGATTGGAAAAAATGGGGAATCATAAAAGCAAGACTTGGGTTAAATTACTTTCATCATTCCACTTCTTATGTCTGTCAACAAGAGCCCAGCCCCCGGTTCAATCGATAGATAGGCCGAAAATATATTTCTGGACAAATGAATAGACCTTTCCTTACTTGACTTGCCAACAAACCGGTCAAACCAGTAACCAAGTTCATGTGTCAGCACCATGTCCAGGATCTTAAGAAAGGGGAAGCTCAAATGATATGTAATGGGATGGGCATGCTCCCCACTGCTCTATGATTTATTATAGTTCTGTTTCGTTTGGCCATATTTTTCAAACTTGGAGAACTAGGGTTCATCAACTAACACCTTGGAAGAGAAGACTGAAGTGCTTTAATGAGAAAACTCTTAACCCTTTCTTCAATTCCTTATTATGTATTGTATATTTAAGTGTGTTGTATTTTATTCTCTCACTTGAATCTTGTTTATGAGAATATTCAATATCAAGTGTTGAATTAAATCACTTTTTTTGCTTATGTATTGAACTATTTTTATTTCTAATGAAGTGGTCTTTGTTTCTTTAATTAATCTTGTTCTTTAATGTTTCTTAAGAGATAACCTTAGGACTCGCCCATTTACTTCGATTTGAGCTCGGAAGAGGAAAATTGAGGTTGGAAAAGATTAGTTAACAAGGATTTAGGGCTTAAAACCCTATTTAATAACTTGAGCTAGGAATAGAAAAGTTAACTTGAGATTCAATTGGTTATGCTTAGTATCACACTCTAAGGCTTGGAAAAGCTTAGGGTGAAATTCATTGATTTGGTTGGAAGACTTTTAATGAGATTTTAGAAATTATTATCTATTAACCTAGACTCACTGTTAGTTATAAAATCGTGAAATACATTGGATCGTTACTTGAAATTAATTTCCCTTGTATCCTTGCTTGTGGCCCTTGATCATTTTACTTACTTTCTAGGTTAGTTTTATCTTTGTTAGATTTCAAATAAAAATCAATATTGAAAAAGTGTTTGGCTTAGCGTAGAAAGTGATAATTTGTTACTTGCTTTGATCGCCTAGTATATTGTTCCCTATGGGATTCGACCTCGACCCATAGTTGGGTAAATTATATTGCATACGACCGTGTACACTTTCTCTTTAAGGAGTAGATTTGGACATTATCACTTTTGGCGCCGTTGACGGGGAACAATTTGGCGTATTGGGTTAGTTTGGAATTTAAGCTTACTTGCTTTGATCCAAATTTGTGAATATGTGTTTGTAATTTTTCGTGTTTCTTTGTGTTTGTTAGTTTTTTTATTTTTTATTTTTATTTTTTACACTCGTGTCACTATGGCATCTTGGAATGAAAATGGGTTTGATGATTGCAATTCATATTTTGATGACCCATGTCCGTATTGTAGAGGACCCCACTTTTGGCAAGATTGTGGAAATGCTCCCGGGAGAGAGATTTGTGCACCGTCTCAATCCTATGATGAGAGTATTTGTAATATATGTGGTGGCCAAGATGGACATTGTAGTTATTGTCCCAATTATTTTGCTCCCCCTCCCCCAAGTTGTTCTAATGAAAATGCTAATTGTGCTTTTGAGTTTGATAGGAACGATGGCATGGCAAGTGAAGGGCAAAAATGCCGGATATGAAGGCATCATGGCAATGCTCCACATATGCTTGGACCGAGAAGTTAAAATGGATAAGGAGCAAGAATTCGTCCATCAATCCACTTTGGAAAATTTGGAAGCTATAAAAAGAATGAACAAATCATTTGAGGATGCCAATTCCTCAATTTCCATGGATGTGTCTACTCCTCAAAATGAATTGGTTGAAGAAGAGATTTCAAACTTAAAAGATAAAGCCGAAGGTCTTGTGACCATGACGAGAGTTGTGGAATTGAAGAAGTGGTTCAACTTGAAGAAGAAGAGGAGCAAAATCTTAAAGAAGAAATCTCCAATTCTCAAAAAGAAGAAATTGAGGAAATAATAAATAGCATAATGGGGAGGACTAAAAAATATGGGGAAGTTGTGGCCAAATGGTGGGAAAAAGTTCAATATGGAGATGATAAAACTAACCAAAACATGGATTTCACCATGGTGGAATTTTTACAAGCTTTGAACGACTCTCACAATGAAGAAAAACTTGACAAAGAGGAAATTTTGAGCCAAGATTGATTAATGAATCAAGCTCAACAATTTGAAGTCTATGGGGACCACCATGAAGGCATTTTACGAATGATGGGAGAATTTCTAAATATTCATGTTGAGCAAAGTCAAGAAGTAGAGCTACTTAAAACTGCTATCCGAGAACTAAAAACCGATTTGAATGCAAAAATTGAAGCATGTGATGCTCAATATCAAAGGGCCATGGATAGTAGTTTTGAGTTGGTTTTCAACGAAAAAGAGGTCAAGATTGATTTTGGTGAGCCAATGGTGGATTGTCAACCAACCGATCCAAAAGTAGTGAATGATGCCGAAGTTGAAGAAATGATACTAGAGTAGAATCAAAAGGTTCACCAAATAATTTTTGAGGACTCTAGTTCATTTCAGGGTGAGGATGTCAAAAATCGAGCTAATTCAAAAATGGAGCGCCTTAAACCGCATTCTAATAATTTTTCAACATTGTGCTTGGTGGATGATATGGGAATTGAACTACTCGAGCCTATGGAGGAATTTGGTGATGAAGAAAAATGTGCTTTTGTTTTGAAGTTTGCTATGCCAAGAAGACAAAATGGCATGCCTCACTTAAAGGCCAAAAAGTGCAAAATGCGTCACCCGAGAATTGGCCTCATTGCTTTTCTACCACCTCCTCACGAGCATCATCGGAATCTAGATTCAAAATTGGGGCGAAAATTCATATGCTTCAAGTGGAGGGAAAAGTGGTAAAGTTAGCTCATGTCGTGCACGACGTTAAATACGGCGCTTTGTGGGAGGCAACCTATATTTTCTTCCTTTTAATTCAATTTTTAGATAAGTTTCTTTTATTAATTTTTACCATTCTACCAAGTTTTACAAGTTTTGAAATTGATTTAAACATGATGTGGGTGTTGGAATAAAAGAAAAGAAGCAGACAATTGCTTCAAAAGTCACATTCTGATCAAAATTGTGGCCAGCAGTCCCCAATTCTTATGTTTTTTGTTGGGAGAAGTATTCAAAACACACTCACATTCTGATATTGAGGGTATTATTGGGTGACACAAAAAAGTGAGTCCCTCAATGTGGCCTTATTGAGTCAGTCACCAATAATACCCTCGATAATACACACAAAAAAATAGATCAGAATTAGGACTCAAAAAAATTCTTATGTTTGAAGCTTTTTGTTCAGCTGGTTTGTCTAGTATTTGGTCCAGATAAGTATGTCTTTTTGTTCCTAAAGCCTTGGAAATTTTAAAGACAAACGCCCCAGACCCCCTATTATTTCCCATTTCACATAAAACACGAAAAAATGCTCTCAAGTCTTTTACCCTACTCCTCGCACCACTTACCATCGCAGGCCACTGTGACTACCAGTACGTTTTCTGTTTCTTTTCTCCTTTTCCCTCATCTCAGCTCTCTCTCTGATTGCAGTTTTTTTTTTTTTTTTTGCTTTCTCTTTCTCCTCTTTCATTTTTTTTTTGATGTGGAGTTTAAGAGCTTAATTGTGAAATTCTTGTTGTTGGCTGATTGAGATGTAAGTGTGACTCTTTGAACTATAAATCCCAGCAATTGGGAGGGTAATTCTATTGCCAGAGTGGTAGAAAAAGTTGGTTAAAGTTCTGCCCACAACCTGTTCGATAAATTGTCTGAGAGAGAATTTCATTTGTCGGGGAAGTTTGAGTAACCGAGCGCTATAAGGAGTTGACTAGGTGTAAGTTTGGGTAGTTAGGTAGGTAATGGGCTGCTTGGTCTGATTGCTCGAGCATAGGCAGTCTTTCACTATCACTCTTATGGTTGAGTAATTTTACTCTTACAATGTTCAAATCTCGATTTCTCTCCGTGAATTATGTAATTGTGCTGCATTTTTTTTTCTCTCTGTGATGCTGATTGAGTATGGTAAGTTGTTAGATTACAATGTTAATTGTGGTATGATTTTGAAGTTTGGATGAAAATGAAAACATGTAAAGCATAGAATCTTCTCTTTGGTTGAATTAACAGGACTAATACGATGACGACTTTCAATTGTTTGGGTGTGAATTATGCCGTCAATAATTTGTTGATGTTAATTTATTTGGAATGTTTGAGGGTGAGCTTTATCTCAACTGGAATAAGGGGTTGGTTTGACTAAGCTTAGTTCTGTTGTGGCGACTCTATGCTGGAAAAATAGTTGAAAGTGCAGCAGTTATGTGGCTCAGTTCTTGAATATTCTTCTTGGTTCTCTTCTCTGTGAGATTGCGTTTCACTTCTCTACAACATTCTAACAATTTGAGCTTGAAAATTTTCTTAACTGAATGAAAATACTTTTGAGATGGTGATATGTGAATCTATGAGTACTTAAGAGGTAGTTTGGTGTTGAAAATGGATAGTCGAGTGGATTCTCAACAATAAAACTTAATTGTTGATCTTGAATGAATACAAAGTGATGGTGGCGTTAATGGAACGGGCTACCTGACAATCCATGAACCTGTGACTGTCTTTAGAGGCTGTTAAAATAGTAAACTTAAAATACATATTGTCGGTTGTTAATTTTCTGCTTCTTCTTTAAAGTTGGTACTTGTGTGCTATGATCATGACTTGTTGTACAGGGGCAAGTCTGAGTACCCCTATGCTGCTTGCATCTTTCTTAACTTGCTTCTAAGTTTCAGAGGATGGTATTATTGTCTACTTTTTTATGCACGTACACTAATTTGGCAAGTGATACAGATCCATGAATTGGAAAATAAAGAGAGAGTGTTAGGACTCTAAAGCTTCTCAAGCACAAGGAACTGGAAAGTCATATGAGATTGATAGTTTTTTGATGATTGTCAAACAGTTTCAGAACTTGAGATAAGAGACACAGTGCATGTCACTCTTTGTGTACTTACCTTTGTCAAACAGAGACACGGTTGTAAAGTGAGCCACTTGTTGCACACAAGTACAACGGTGGTGACCCATGTTTTAGGTCAAAATTGAAGAGTGGTCTCTTTTCACCCCACATGCTCCCACTATATATACAACATGATGGTAACATATTGAGTAGACTTGAGAACCGAATCTAAATCGTGCAAAGTCATTGTCGACAAGTTCTCAAGAGGTCTCAAGAACAAAGTTACTTTCAGGTCAAGAACCGGATCCCGATGAGTTTAGTCTATGTTCTTTAGGTAGTTGTAAGTCTTTGTTCATATGCTTTAATTTATAAACCTACTCTTCCCAAAAAGGAAGCTGTTGTAGGTATATAAAATTCTTAGTAGTTGTTAGAGCGGTTACCTTTCGATCATTAAGTGGTACCCTCGGCTAGATTTAGCTTAGGTGTATTAGTTGGGTGTGGATAAGTGTCAACCTTAGTGGTCCTTAGCTAGAGTTAGCTAAGTGGAATGGCTTGCAATCGAAGTATTGCAAGTGTGGAGGGACTATGGCCGTTAGTTCCTAGGTTGCATAAGCGTTATTGTAACGGTGAGGGATTATGAGAGTTAATTCCTAATATGAAGAGTTGTAAGTTGCGCGTGAAGTTTGAGTTCTGGAAATCTCTTTGGGGTAGGTCGTGTTTTTAATCGCTGGCTTGAGTTTTCACGGTAACATCTGTGTCCGCATTTTACATTTTACCTTTATATGGGAGCGGTACACAACGGGGTCCCTCATATTTTTGTTTGGTGGGCCTTTTAACTGTGTCGGAGATAGTACAGAGAGAAGCAGAAACAATGCAATCTGTATTGACATTTTGTTCCAGGGAGTCCCTCTTTCTTTGCTTTTATTTTTTTGTTTCCTTAAGGATAAGACAACATTTTAACTTGGGGGAGGAGCTTAAATGTTGAAAAATATTCATGTGGATTGGCGAATTTTATGGATTTGGTACCTAGCTCGTTTGTTTTGACATTTTGATTTTGACGGGACACTCTTATATTAGTAAGATATGCTAGTTTTTGTTTTGTTTTTGTATGCCCATATTTTATCGTGTATTAGCAATATCCTTGGCTTTTCTTTGCCGTGGTTCTTTTCTAGAGGATGCTAATGTCTTTTGAACTCGGTGTTTTTAGATAGTTTTGAGTCGGCTTGTCCCTATGATAAATAGTTGGGCACTTTCTTAAGGGAAATAGGCCTTGTAGGTTAGGTGTAGAAGTGAGTTTTAGGTAGTTTAGGAGTAAAAATGGTGTTGAGATGTGAGTTTTTGCCCCTTGGCTAACTTTTCGCTTGCTTGGTACCAAATTATTTAAATTTGACATATGAATTCTTGATCTTTGAAAAAGAAAAATGATTGAAGTAATGATTCTTGTTTTGGCCTTTAGAGTCAATTTTTGGCTCTTTATTTCACTAATTACACTACAAAAAAACAACGTTTAGCGGCGGACGATTTCCGTTGCTAAACAACATATTTTCGTAGCTAAATCAATTTAGCGACGGATTCATGTCCATTACTATTTTGCTCGTAGCTAACCCCTTAGTGACGGAAAAATCAAACCTGTTGCAAGGTTTTGCAACAGAATAGCGACAGATCATATCCGTTGTTAAGTTTAGCAAGAGAATATTCCGTTGCTATTTTATCAATACGGTCGCTAAATTCATAATAAATTTAAATGCGTTTGACTTAATTTACCGAAAAACCTTTAAATAAAAATATACATCGCAAAATATTGTAAGTGCCAAATAAGCCTGATTTTGGTGACAAATTTTTTTGTCGCTAATGCATCGCGACATTTGTAATTTTTTTTTTAATTTAAATTTTAAATACACCAGTTCAAACATATAACATGAAAATTATTACATTTAAAATAACTAAAATTCATATAAACTAATAATGTACTAGTTCAATGCATATAACAATTATATAGTCAAATTGAATACATCCATAACATAACAAAGTTAAAATAAAAAAGCCTAACTAATGCGAGGCTAGATAGTCACCAGGTCCAGCTAGATTATTATCAAGTACTAAACAATTCTTATCAAACTAGCAAATTAAAATGTCAACATGGAAAACCAAATTGCATTTTGCCCACCACTAATATACTCCTTGAGAAGCAAACACTTAGTAGAATGTAGGAGAAAAATCCTCTTCCGGGTAGCGAAGCGCAGTCAATTTTGTCACATTTGGCAAGCCTAAGTTACAGTTTTGCTTATACTAATGTCACATTCTTGGATCAGAGTCTTCAAGGGACTCGCCTACACATCCTTGCATGGTTTGCTAGCACCTAACACAAACGAAAGTTAGTGATGGATTAGCTCCACAACAAACAAAGAGAGATCTATAATCTGAAATGATACATTCATCTAATGACAAGCAAAGAGAAAATTGAAAGTAACTAAGTTACGTGGATTTTGTATATCTCCAGCAGTGAAAATAAATTTATAGGCAAAGACATAGAAATTGATTAAATTTGCTAGCACACATTGTATCGAAGTAAAGTTACTTGTCAATTAAAATGCATTTAAGAAGAATTACTTATTGCTAGATTCTACACATCTCAATAGAAACATAAATTAAGGACATCTAACCTGTCGTACTCGTACATACAATTGCGCTCCAGATTCTCAATGTTCCTAAGTCCTTGTAGGTAACAACTTCTATAAGAACAATTATCAACCTAATCCAACCAAAATAATGCTACATTTGTTACTTGATTTTTACCCGGTTAATTAACACTTAGGTTATTAGAGCAGGAAAGTTCCACATTTTACAAGCCAAATATGTCTGGAGTATCTCTAATTAAGGAGTTGAGATGCTCCTTTTCAACCAGAAGAGTCGTGCCTTGGTATATCACGTCCCATAAACTTAAGTTCCTGATACTGGACTACTTACATAGTCTGACCTATGTCATTAATTCGTCTCTAAATGATTACAATGCTAGATTGAATAAGTTATAGCTTCGGAACTTGGTTTCTATCAAGCACAAAGTGTGTACAATATGCAAATTGGGAATGGATCAATCAGGTATGCATTTGAAGTAAAAGACATCATTCTTGAGCTTAAACAATGATGTCATAATCATCTAAAGACAACATCCGTTTCTTTTCTTAAATATCTAAGGGATACCCTTTGGGAATATAATTAAAAATCTATTGAACGCTAGATAGCTTATGGATAAGATAGCCCACTATAGATTTGAATTATAGGCAATGGTTATGAAGTAATGATACTACTAATTACTTAAAACCTAGTTAAGCACCAAAACCCTATAGGAAAAATAGACTTCTTTTTATTATATTTGTTGATAGATTCAACCATCGAATTTGAATGAACCAATGAAAGCAAATGACGGCAAAATTCCTAGAATATGGTAACGAGCTAACAAAGAGGTGCACTTAAACACATAAAGGGCACTCGATAGATCTAGGAATAATGGTCAATAATGATATAATCCTACTAAGGAAAACATGACTTCATAAAAACGTAAAAACGGTCTGATGGGTCATTGATGAGTTATGATACCTTATGTTTTGATGATTTGACAAACCCTAAGGAACCCTAAGGAACCAGATATCTCATGTGCTCCTATGTTGACATGCTCCTTGAAGAAATAGATGCAATCAGTCTCACTACACAAGCTGCAGGATATGTTCATATATGAAGGACCAGATATGTTTTTCGAGAGGGATCGATGAGATCAAGTTCCCAAAGAAGATATGTTCATATGGAGGACCGGGATACGTATTCGGAGGGACCCGATGAGATTGGGTCCCCAAATTGCTTGTCAATCAGAGTACAGTAAAGAGATCGACATTGCAAAGAGTGTAGTAGCGGAGCAACGGAGTTATTGCCTGTTCAAGAATGGATAGGGACCCGTGTACCTCCGGATGAGAGACTGTGTCCCCGGAGTGTTGAAAAGTCAACTCTACAGTGGCGTAAATGCCGAAACCATAGCAAGATCACAGTTGCGGTGTGACACATACAACGAGAGACCGATGGGTTGTCACCTTCTCACCCCCTTCCCTCTACATATACAACACCATGCTCAAATGAAGAAGTATTCTTGCACAATCCGAAAATTGCTCCATCCAAAGTGCAAGTCTCCACCTTTTTTTCAAGAGTGTTCTTTAAGAACAGAGCCTTAACAACCCGAAGGACCAGGTCCAAAACTGAAGATATTTTAGGTCCTTAGGTTGTTGAGCCTTTGTTCTTTTGTGCTTAAACTGTAAACCTACTCTTTCATAAAAAAAAAAGCTGTTTGTAGGTGTTTTAAATTCTCAAGGTTGCTTTCACAAGCTCTTGAGTGGTATACTAGGCTAGAGTTAGCTTAGTTTTATTAGTGTGTGACTAGAGTTAGTCACTATGGTGAATTCTCAAAGGGTGCCTTTAAGTGGTACACTAGGGTGGGATGAGTCTAGGTGTATTAGTGTGCTTAGCTAGGGGTAGTCAAGTATGAGGGTAGCATAAGCGTTATTGTAAGGGTGATGGGTTATGGGAGTTAACTTCTAGCTTGCAATAGAGTTGTAACCCGAGTTTGCTCGGTAAGTGGAGTTGAAATCCTACTGGGGTAGGTCGTGATTTTTAATCCCTTGAGTAAGGAGTTTTCCATAGGGCTGGGCATAAAACATCGAAAACCTAATTACCGAACCGAACCCGCTATTTCGGTATTCGGTATTTCGGTGTTCGGTTCGGTTTTCGGGAATAAAAGTATAAAATTTGATATTTCGGTTTCGGTATTCGGTATTTATAATTATACCGTTCGGTAATTCGGTAAATACCGAATACCGAAATAAATACCAATATACAGGCCCATTGTATTAGATTACTAGTCCAGCCCAATAGGCCTACCCGTCATTCACTTCACATTTCACACCAGTAGACACCAAAGTCCAAAGACCTAAAAGGCTAAAATCCCTAATCGACTCGTCACACACACACACTCTCTGTTCTCATTTGAAATTTCCAATTCCCTCTACCACACACAAAAAACAAATTTGGAGGTACACCCGATTTATGAAAAAAGATAGTATTGTAGAGAAAGGAGGAGAGAAAGATAGTATTCCGACTCGTCCCTAATTCTGACTTTTACAATTTCAAGGTACACCTCCATTGCAATTCATTAAGTCATATTTCACTCCGAATTTTTGCTTTGTTCGAAGTATGTTACTATTAGGAATCATCTCATTACTTTTTTGAACATGGTCTCCTTTCTCTGTTCAATGCTGATCTGTTTATGACCTGATGCTGTAAGTTGAAATTGTAACTGTGTATTCACAATGGATGTCGGACAGTTTTATGGAGTTGTTGTAACTGGAAAGTTCTGTGTTCTACCAGTAATTATAGAAGTGCATCATGAAGACATGAACTAGTGCACAAGTTTTTTTTTTTGATAATTATAGAAGTGCATCAGCATTGACGGATCTAAATATGACTAGTATCTGAAAAAAAAGGAAATTGTTGATTACAGGCCTTCTAACCTAATGCAGAAAGCTGATTAGAATGTAGAGACTTGAATTCTGTACTTGATTAGTCATCTGGTTCGATTAGTCCTTGCATAAGTGGTAAGTCTGGTGCTTGAAAGCATTTTTGCATTTAGCTAGGTACAATGAAGTGCATTTTTACATCCATTGTTAGGGGTATTACCGTGGATTTCGACTTTAATATGGTATTACCGAATACCGTACCAAACCGAAGTTTGATTTACCGATTACCGAATAACCGAACCGAAGTTTGAAAGTTCGGTATTTGGTATCTACTTTCAATTACCGATTACCGAACCCGAACTTTGAAAATACCGAACCGAATACCGAACGCCCACCCCTAGTTTTCCATGTAAAAATCTTGTGTTGATTCTTGTACTGCACTGCATAAGGGAACTGGTACACAACCAGGTTCCTCATATACTTTTTGATGGATGCACAATCTCTATCAGTCATGAAATTCATTAAGCCATACACACAAAAAATAACTCAAACTATGGACCACTGGATGTATATGGCATGTTTTAGGACCATTTTGTCTATCTTAGCTTATTCTACTCTATGCTTTTGAAAATAAAAAATATAGGAAACAAGAATATGAACAAACATTAGCAACTTTATAAGAGACATCAAGAAAAATAACAAGCACACAAGGGTAAATTGTCAGTAAACCTCATTTTCCATTCCCTTCTCAAGATTGGTTTCACTAATTTTATTCTGAAGTTGCTGCTGCTCCTTGAGAATGCTAGAGTCAAGTTCCCACTTGGCCAAGCCATGATCATCTTTCAACAAAGAAACCTGCAAGAGGAAGTTCAGAAAATTTACAAAGAGAGTTAACGGGGGAAGGGTCTGCACTTAAATACTTGCTCAAACCTATCATACATCCAATCTCACTCTAGATTCTCCATTTCCCCAATTTAATGTTGAAAAAAAAGGACAATCAGAGTGTTTACTAGCAAAGGCTCGCAGCAATAAAAAATTAATAATGAAAGTATGTGCAATAATCAGCACAATCAAGACACGTCTATAAGCTCTACGAGCTGCTCCCTTTCACAAATAAGAAAACGACAACAAGTTTTGTTATTACAGATTTATTTCATTTTTACACGTCAAATCACATCCAAGTCTTTCTCGGTTTCATAGAACACAATTTAGGATATAAGAATCTTATTTAAAAATGAGAAATTAATTAGAAGGTTGACACTATAATATTTGAAGAATTTAACCTCATGCCACCAGAAGCCAAGGACACCACAATGTCCCCATAAGCAAGGATAGAACAACATTATTTAACCTCCCTACCCATAAAGGCAGCCATCTCTCTGTAGAGCAAGACTAGAACATAAAGCTAAACTTTCAGAACAATAGATCTATTAAACATGAGAAGTTCATAGCATAACAAGCTATACTTGAGTCGCTTACATCAAGAATCAATCTCTTCCGGTATACCTGATACGTAGAAGCATCTGATTGCCATATGTATATTGCATAAACAAATCCTTAAACATTTGGAAGTCAAAGATATCATTTGTTAGTCACAATCCCTACATGTTTCAAGTTACATGTCCAAAACTCCCTCTAAAATTAGTATTCACAAGATCCAAATTGCAGTAATCCATCATACCTTTTATTTCAGATTTCTTTAGTTTCCAGATATGATAGAAAATACGACTCTATGAAGTACCAGTCAAACATTCAAAAGAATATAAAATTGCATATTGGACAAACACACACAGAAATATACCTATACAACAATTTACATTAAGTTGGCAAACACGCACATAATAGAGTTGAGGTGTCGTTCTTCATCAAATAGTAAACTTCCTTTTTTTTTTTTTTTTCTAAAATTGGTAACATGTTATATTCATCAGCACCCCAAAAAGAAGGCCTGATATATCATAACTACAAGTACAGCCCCTAACAAAAACTTACAATGAGGCCAAAAAGTCTAGTAATGATTCTCCATCATCTACTAACTGTTCTTTACACCAAAAATAAAAAAGAGAAATGCAAGAATTCTTGTTCTTTTAGATTGAACTGCTCTTGCCTTCAACACATCTAGCATATTTCTCTTTCCAAATAGTCACAACAACAACAACATACCCAGTAAAATAGTAAACCTCCTTAATCAAATAAGAACAGTTCACTTGAACTAAAGAACGAAGTCAGATTTCCCGATTAAAAACCAGAAAGTGAATCTCAACATCTAGAAGCAATAGAACTCCATTTTTCCAAACTCAAACAATAGAGCCAGAGGTAAAATACAGTTTTGCAGTAGGAATTCTCACACAGAAAAAAATTTAGTTGCCAATTTCATAACAAAAATATGGATCTCAACACCCAACTATAAGTTATATCTAACTTTTAAACATAAAATTAGATATCACCACCGTAATAAAGTATACGTAAAAGCAAAAGAAATAGCTTCAAACACATTTCTTTAACACAATGACACACACATATATCAGAATTGTATTATGATCAACATGCCCATAAGCTTAAAGGTTGTCCCCCTTGATTTTTTTTTTTATTTTTTATTTTAACAGTTGATCGTTTACCTTGAAAGAAAAACAAAACTAGTCACACTAGAAGTCATTTGCAAATATGCACTATATTCTCAGGAAAAGGTACAAGGATCTGAGATTTTAAAACAAAAAGAAAATTTATCATGGTTGAAATCAACAGTTTTAATCAAGGAGATAACATGTTGTTATTGAAAACTAAGAAGGGGGAATAAGAAAGCCGATGATCTGAACGAAAATCCCCATGGCTACAGCACCCCAAACCTAAAAATGTAAACCCTAACAAAATGAAATAAGAATAGACACTCTAATACTAGCCATAGTTAAAAAAATGCAGAAAAACCTAATTCCCTTTCTCAATAACTACACTATGCGAGGAAAATCGATGGTGGTACCTCAAGGTGACGAACATAGTGAAATGAAGACAACTGAAATACTAGCAGTGCAGTATCGGTACCAATTGGCCTCAGCTTGACAATATAGAGGGGAGAGGTGAGAGACAAAATGAGCCCTATATGCGTAGAAGAAAGATAGAGGAGAGTGAATTTTGGTACAAAAATTATGTTGGGTAAAATGTTATTAACTGGTGACCTAGCAAAAATTATTTTAAATACTTTTGAAAAACACTAGCGACGGATATTTCTGTAGCAATTGCTTCTAATATATTTTTATATTTTAATTATAACTAGCGATGGATTAATCGTCGCTATATCCATCGTTAATTTTTAATCAATTTAGCAACAAACTATTTGTCGCTAATTTCGTAGCTAAAATGCACGCGCCAAAATTTGACGCCAAATTTCAGCGACACCGAGGGGTATGGATCAAAGACCACTTCTCTCACGAGGTATGGAGCTACTGAGCTCCTTGTCCTCCCCTTGTCGCCAGCAACATTTTCTATGCGGATTTTAGTTTTCGTTACTAATTTGTTGATATACTATATCCTTATGGTTTTATTTTTGATTTCTCGACAGAATCATGATTCCGTATTAGCGACGAAAAATGAGTTGTCGCTAAATTCCGTCGCTAAACACTGTTTTTTCAGTAGTGATTAGTCTATTTAGATTAAAAGTGACTTTTTGAGTTCATTTGTTTCAATTGGATTATGGAGACATCTTCTACTTAAGTTCTCTGTGCCATATGTGGTGAGATCTTTGTGAGTTCTTTTGCATTATATGTAGTCTAGATTTTGCCCTGAATGTGTTTCAAGGCGAAATCCTAGACTAACTAGGTTTGAAAAATGATGTTACGCCTTCCTTGCACCGTTTTTATGCCTTAAATTTTCTACCCTTACATATTTTCCTTAGTCAACCCCTTTTGAGCCTCTAACCTTTTCTTTGATAACCATGTTACCAGTTTTACCTTTTTGTTCTTCAATTGATCTATCTCTTGGTATCCTACCTCCCTAAGTGCTTTGAAAGTGCAAACATAGGCTAAAATCATAAGTTTGGGGGTGATGGTCGGAACAGTGTGATGTGAGAGTTACTTTAAAGGTGGAAAAGAAAAAGAGTAGAAGAATAGAAAAGATTTTTTTATTTTTTTTGGAAACTTCTTGTTATTTAGAAAAAAAAAAAATAAGAAAGAGTTGTGAATAAAGGGAACACTAGTTGGTGAAATGAAAAATGAAGAAAAGGGTGGAAAAGTTTGAAAGGAGGTGTGCTTTGATTGTTGCAAATTGTAGTGCTTTGGGAGGTTTCGAGCCACTCTTACCCAAATTGTGCCCCGCCTTAACCAAAAGCCTACATTACAATCCTTTAAGTCTTAATTGATTTTGAACCAAGTGTGTCTACATTAGTGGAGAAATATATGAAGGGCAAGCCTATGGAGCTACTTGTGTGCATTTAAACAACTTTGTGTGAGAGAGAGAGAGTTAATTCTTTTCATTTGATATCCCATTTGCATTTTATGAGACTGAGATTCTCTCTTGATTGTGAGGGCACATAAAAATTTGAGTGTGAATTTGATCAAATTTCCAATTGTGAGGAATGAACAAAAGAAAGTTGTTTGTGATAACAAGGAAAATTTTGAAGCTTTAGTGTCATGACTTGGTTGCGATTTTGATTAGTTTGGTGTTTTGTCACGACCCCAACTGGCGGGTCATGCGGGCACCTACCATTTGACTAATCTAGTAGGTGAACCATTTCCAACCAACCCAATTACTCAATTATTTTATAACAACTATTTCTTAAAATCACAAGGATTAAATAAAAGCTTCATACAGACTCTGTTTTAGATACAATAAAACTGAAAAGAGTTTCCCAGGATCTAGTCTAGACAGATACAAGAGCTCCTACTACCCAAGGAAAACAAAATAAATGACCCAGCCTCTGCCTGGAGTGAGATAAGCGAGGCTGTAAGAGAACGCCTGGTAATCCACATGAAAAAACTTCAACTTAAACCTGCAACATACCTACACCCCAAAAGGGATGTAGCAAGAGTAGTATCAGTACACCACACGTGCTGGTAAGCATCATAGGTCGACTAATATTAGTTCACGCAACACAATATAAAGTCAATGAGATAAGCAGATAAGTCAAAGGCTCTCGGGATTCTCAATATAGATTTCTTCAATGTCACTCTCTTACCTCTCTACTCCAGCTATTCACTTCTTTTATTCCCAAGAATTACATGTTTTCTAATTAATCATAACAGTTCCCTTCCTTTCATCTAAATAATTGAATCTCGTCTCCACGTTCACCCTAACCTCTAATTCCTACTTTTTATTTGTAGAGTTTGTCTACTCAATTCACTTACTACGATGTGATGCACATAGGGAATAACTTACTATCTGAAATCCGCTACTACACTTACCCTCATAATAACCACCACCCCACACAATCTCAACGAAATCATAGAAGATGTACAAGCAATATAACCGACTGGCAGTATGCACATGCATAACATAGAAATATGCGATGTAATGCGATGCAGAATGCGATGCAAGGGCCCAACCACGCTGTACATACATGCTAACTGGTGTCATTGCTTAGTAATCATGACCTGCAAGGGACCCATGGTGTCCATGTACCACTCGTTTCGGATACTCATTGGACCCGAGCCATAAATCCTCTGCTCCAGAAAGAACCTCGGACGTGGATCCACATCATATAGATTTCTCATATTCAACCCAAACGGCCATATGACCAGATAACACAACTGCCCCATACTCAGACTTTCCTGCTCCATATATTTCCTCATAAACACATGCAATGTAATGCAATGATGCAAATAAATCAAACAAAGTCATGAATCATGCTCTTGATGGACGTAGCACTAATCACGATTTCCTTCAGTCCTCTCAATACAAACCTCTTATTAAGAAGAATGACAATCATGCGAATATTTCGATATACTTGGAAATAAAGACGGAGATCAAATACTCCTAGGGATACATAATCTAAACTCCGTGTTCGAAGACCTAATCATGCAATCTCCCGCCAACTCTAAAAGTATGTACGATTCACTAGTCAAAGTCTAACTCAAGTAAACCATAATCTACCTTGTTGACGAACAGCCAATTGAATTCCCATGAGTTGCTCGCCTTCCTAACCTTTATCCGAATCCATGAGAGATAATAGTCGTGGGGAACGGTGTGGAGGAAGTAGAAAGAGTCTCTTTTCTTGGTGTCAAGGGTTTTTCCTTCGTGTGGAAACCTAACAGCAGCCTTGGAGAGTCTTTTATTAAAAAAGAGGGTGAAAAATAAACTAAGTGACCAAAACGCGCCACCGCTCCCCTCGACCGTCGTGGCGGGGTGTTCATAGCGGGACCGCTGTGGCGGTCCCTTGACCGCTATAGCGGTCCACTTCCTTCCCTGGGCCCACGACTTCTAACTCTATCCGAAATTGATTTTTCCCGTTATTAATCCTTAAAACACCCCATAGGGCTCATTATTTACTATCGTAGACCTGGATTGGGAATGGGTTTGCGAATTATTAAATAACGACCGGACGGGTCGTTACACCAGATACCAATTAAACCACCGTTCGTCCTCGAACGGTCGTGGGGTAAGGTAATGGTCACACCCCCGGACCTTACACCATAGGAGGTAGGATTTCGGGGTGTCGTCGCGAGAACGAAAAAATTTCAGCACAGATGGAAAAATGCGGGCCGCTATAGTGGTCAGATTACCGCTATAGCGGTACCGCTGCAGCGGTAGATCCATCGCCGCAGCGGTCATCAGCTAGAATCAAAATATATGGGGTGAATTCAGTTCACCCCTTCCCACTTCCATTCATTCTCCCATAACTGAAAACTTCTCCCCTCCCACGAAATTTATCCCCCTCATTCAACTACCTAGTCCTCTCATCTCCCTCCCCACTCCCCTTATAACCACTCTACCCCCTTCCATTTACTAAAACACTACACAAAATCTGAGAAAAGAGAACAAATTCTTGCACCCAAGGTTCACTTTTCTGGCAAAGCTTGCAGATCTCTCGTTATTTCAAGGTATGTGCTCTCTTTCACTGTCCTAAGACTTGATTATGGCTTCTTATTTCAAAATTTTCATCTTATTTCAAAATTTTCATACTTTACTTGCTAGATTTAGAGAAAAATTTTGTTTCTTTGAATATGGGTTTTGATTGCTTGGGGTGGGAAGTTTCTTGGATCATGGAGGGTTATTTCATCGTTCATATTGTTCTAGCAACACTTTATACTGAAGATCTGCTTAGAAAGAGGTAGTTTTTATGTTAGGGTGGGGTTGTTTGTATTGGTGCAATTTTTGATGTTCCTGCTCAAAATATTTGTACCCATGGTAGTGGGAAGAGGGTGTTATAGGTTGTAAAAGTCATGCATGTTATCATACTACTTGATCCTTGACAAAAATGAGGAAATCATGGTGAAAATTTGAGCTTCCTAAAAGTTGGGTTTGGGAGTTTTTCGGACTCGGGACGATGGTTCCGCTGTGGTGGACCTCTCACCGCTACAGCGGTCCGCTGTGGTGATGGCTTGGTCGCTGGCAGCGGTCCTTGCTGTGGGGAGATGCCTGTTGTAGCGGGACTCTGCTCGCTATAGCGAGCCCGCTACAACGACAAGGCAACGCCATGACGACGCCTGGTCCGCTTAGCGCCCCTTACCGCTATGGGGCCTCGTCCGCGCGCAGTCATTCCCACCACCGGCAACAAGTCGCTCGAGGCAATGAAATTTTGGGATTTTTACTGCTTCATGCATGGTCTATTACTGCTAAAACTTAGTGCCACAAAATTCTAACTCGGTTTTTCTCTTTTTCAGGCTAACTCTCTCTCACTCTACTATGGCGAATTCACAACAGCCGCAAGAAGAAAAAGAAGAAAAAGAAGAAGAACAACAACAACGACAACCCGGACAACAACAACAAGGACAGCAACAACCAGCTCCCCCCGCATACGTTAAGTTCGCCTCCCGTACGTTGCAAGCAGGCGTTACATGGAACAAGGACCAAGGGCCTACCGTAGCCGGGCCTTTATTATGGACCGGGGGCGGAGCCGTCCCGCAGTTTATCAACCTTCTACATCACATAGGTTGGGATCCTCTAGTCAAGACCGGGGAATGTTAACCGCAATCGGGTGGTGAATTCTATCTTATGCTTTCCCCTCGTTGATCGGGATCGCCCCGCAGCCGCACACTATAAGAGGGGTCAACATAAAGGTGGATACTGAGGCCATTAATACTGTTCATGGGCTGCCCAACCCTTTACAGGCTGAGCTTCGGACTAAGGACCATGAGAGGAATGAGCTGTGGTTGGTAAAGACGCTAGTGAAATAGTCAAAGAGGAGGAAGGCTACCTGGGGGGTCACCCGTTCTGCCATTAATAGTCGACATTCGCCCCCCGAGGCTCGAAGGTGGGCGAACCTCATCGGCTCGACTCGGTTCGCCCTTCGAGCACACATCACGGTCACTTACCCCACGGTCCTCGCATGGGTGGCTCGCATCCTGGTGTGCCTACGTGAATGTGGGGATACAGGTGATCGAGGAATGACGGAGTTTTATGGCCAAGGCTGGCTCGAGTTTGATGTTTCCCTCCCTGGTTACCCATCTTTGTCCTAATGTTGAGGTACTGCAGGAGCGCAAGGACCTTATGTGGATTGTGATGTTCTTTTGACCTGGCGAAAAGTCAAGGAGTGCACCGAGGTAGGGGCAAGAGAAGAAGGGCGGCTCGGATAACGGTGATGGCCCACGGGGCGAGAAGTGGTCGATCCGGACCGTGGTACTGCAGAGCGTATGGAGGCGGATATGGGTTGCGGTGAAGGCGGCCATGATGGGTGCCACCGGCCTTCACGTGGGCGGGTGGGTCTAGTGGTATTCTTGGTACTAGCTATTTTATAAAGGTAGATGAAGAGGTTTGCACGGAGGACCGGACGAAGATGGGGGAGGGTGTGGATGCCTTGCGAGAGCGCCACGGATCCTTGGCTCGGTGCCCGTATGGATCTCCGGAATGACTTGAACAAGGAGAAGAAGAAAAGCTAGGCTAGGGACAAGCTATTCGTGAGGATGTGGAAAGGCGTCAAAAGCCCTAGTCCCAAAGGCGAAACACCCAAGGTGACCATCAGGGATGCCCCTTAAGTCTCCTTCCTCAGGGCATCCGGACTTGGCTGCTACGACTCTAGTGACTCGAAGGATGGTGGTGATGAGGCAACTAGCCGTGGAGTGGCTTGCAGTCCCCCCTCCTCCTCCTTATATCAGCTTAGGTTATCACTTGCCCTTATAGGCCTTTATGTTCAGACAATTTCTTGGTTTTGGTTGTTGTTGGGATGTTTGGATAATCTTACTTTTGTCCTTTGTTTTTTTTGGTGCGAGTGCCCCGGTTTAAGGGTGCTCGTAAGACAATTGCCCTAGTCGGGCGGATGCTTTTATGTAGGTATTTGCTTTGGAATCGATGTCTTCTTGATTTGTTGATGAATCATCCAGGTTGGAAAAACAGAGGGGAAAAAAGAAGCATCGGTCATTGTGGTGATCACTTGATCGCGCGTACCGCTTGGCGATGGAAGGCTCGGCGCAGCGGAGCCCCGCAGAGTTTGGGTCCGCTTATACGTTCGGCTTGATTCTCGCTATAGCGAGCCCGCGGTAGCGGTCCTCTCACCGCTGCAGCGGTGCTACAGTGCCAGTGGGCAAAGATTTTGCCCACCAGTTCAGGTCGCGTAGGTGCTCGCTCATTTGCATTGGCGCGTAACAACATGGTTTTCACCTAACGAGTACAAATGCGCCATTAACTTGCCATCCTTCCTAAAATAGCACACAATCTATGAATCTCACACTACTATGGACATTTTTGTTCGTGCACACGATTAAAGCGCACCCATTCGTGGGAAGTCTTCCTTGAGATGATAAATAGAGAGATACCAATTTGTCCGTCAAAATACCAATTGGAATCAACCAGATAACAATTGGATCCAACTAGGAGACGATGTAATGGGGTAGCACGATATAATGAATAAAGGGAAACTTCTAAATGTTCTATAGCCTCTTTGCCCGGGTATTTTGACGTCATCGTACCATTCCACAAGACTCTACTGGACATTTGCTCATGTACTTGTGAGACCGGTAACCTAGGCTCTGATACCAACTGTCATGACCCTAACTGGCGGGTCATGCGGGCACCTACCATTTGACTAATCTAGTAGGCGAACCCTTTCCAACCAACCTAATTACTCAATTATTTTATAACAACAATTTCTTAAAATCACAAGGATTAAATAAAAGCTTCATACAGACTTTGTTTTAGATACAATAAAACTGAAAAGAATTGTCACGACCCAAACCTATGGCCATGACTAGTGCCCGAGCTGGAAACTCGTATACGAACCTGCTAGATGTACTCAGGCTTAAACTAAGGACAATATGGAAAATTTGCAAAAACATGCGGTAAACTCATAATGCCATATGTCAGAATGAACCCGTCTCCTGAGGAATCACAGTTAACCAAACATAACAAAATATGCAAGCCGACAAGGCTGCCACTATACGCGGAAATATCCAAAACGAACTACATCTGTATAGCTGACCAAACCATATATACAACCCACATATGTCCACAGACCTCTAAGAGTATAACAGTGAAATATGGCGGTACAGGGCCCCGCCGTACCCCTGAATATGCATAAGTCTATATCAAAAGGATCTATACCAAAATGACTCAAGCTCCGGAACAATGGAGCTCTCCAAGCTGCTGAGCAGAAGTCCTAGGCTGGAGGATCACCAAACTGAGTATATGTACCTGCGGGCATGAAACGCAGCCCTCGAAGAAAAGCGTAGTCGCACGAAGATGTCTTGAATGTAAAGTACGAAGTACGGTAATGAAGATCATGACTGAGTGAAAAGATGACAAGAGATAAGTACGATAACCAAAGAACACCAATGCATTTGTACCTTGGCGAGGCGAGTCATATATATATATATATATATATATATATATATATATATATATATATGTATATCATATGTATATATATATATATACCGTACCCGGCCTATAATGGGACTCAGTGAAATATAATACGTACTCGACCCTCTAATGAGGGACTCGGTGAACAATGCAATGAAACTGTGCACGAGTAATAGGAGCAATCATCTACAAAATGAATCATCATTTGGGATTCAAGAGAACAATTAGAATGAACCAACACTTGAGAATCAAAGACAACTATCACGTCAAGTACTACTGAGAACTAGAGTTCATTGGAGTCATGTATGTTCGTCGTTTGCTCATCTTATGTAATTCATGCCAAAGAAGAAAGAAGGGATAACTTTACATACCTTGAAGCTTATCTATTCGCCCAACTTCTACTTCTCGAACTCACAATCTACAATCAAGGGAATACATACAATTGTTAGGCTCGCTATCAAGTTCTTATCTTAAGCCTTTAGATTAACTCTTTCTAGAATCTGCCGATATTTCGGCAGCATCTCCCCTGTTTATATCCCTAACCCGAAATCACAATACCAACAACTAATAACAACAACCACAATACTATCATCAACAACGTTACCATCAATGTCCAAATACTCCATAAGACATCCCATATGATGCTTATCCGATTTTTCAACCAACTACTTCATTATACTACTATTTAATCACTCTGTCTTCGTGAATAAACCAAAAGTAATATTAATAAAGAGAAATTCATACCTTATTATTATTGAAATAGCAATATCTTCAATATTCACTTGGAATCCACGTCAAAATTCACCGCACAACAAATACTAGAATTACGATTATGCGCTACCCGAGCCTCGACTAATCAAAATCACTCCAATTCCTCACTTTCTTTATGACATAAATACCCCTATATGTTGCTGAGTTCCCAATCTGATTTTTGGTGAAAAAAATGGGGTTTTGCCCCTTTTATAAGGTTCAAATTCGGGGTCACCGTTGTAGGCAGAAGTATCTTGTAGAGTCGGTTATCGTAGCGCATCTTGTAGCACGCGTTTCGCTTTTGTCAGCCGAACTTGTAACGTCTATAATTCTCTACTCCGATATCCTATCTACAAGCGGTTCGTTGCGTTGGAAACTAGATTCGACGAACTTCATTTTAGGCTTTTGAAACACCTTAGACCACTTCATATGCTAAGAGATATTCTTCCTTCAAGTTGGACAAAAAATTCACACGAAACTTTACCCATTCTTTCTCCAAAGTCGTACTACTCCATTCTTCCACTCATTTCCTTATAAAACCTTCCGGTATACCTTATATACATCCTTCACTCATTAAATATACTTAATAATGTTTGCTCCTTATATTTCAAAGTGGTTTTACTTAACCATAACTCAACGTACTTATGTTTCAAATTTGATAAGTGCTTCTTTGAAGATACGGGGTGTAACAAGAATTTTCCGGGATCTAGTCTAGGCAGGTACAAGAGCTCCTACTACCCAAAGAAAACAAAATAAATGACCCAGCCTCTTTCTAGAGTGAGATAAGAGAGGCTCTAGGAGAATGCCTGGTAATTCACATGAAAAAACTTCAACTTAAACCTGCAACATACCTATACCCCAAAAGGGATGTAGCAAGACTAGTATCAGTACACCACACGTGCTGGTAAGCATCATAGGTCGACTAATATTAGTTCACGTAACACAATATAAAGTCAATGAGATAGCAGATAAGTCAAAGGCTCTCGGATTCTCAATATAGATTTCTTCAATGTCACTCTCTTACCTCTCTACTCCAGCTATTCACTTCTTTTATTCCCAAGAATTACATGTTTTCTAATTAATCATAACAGTTCCCTTCCTTTCATCCAAATAATTGAATCTTGTCTCCACGTTCACCCTAACCTCTAATTCCTACTTTTTATCCGTAGAGTTTGTCTACCCAATTCACTTACTACGATGTGACGCACATAGGGAATAACTTACTATCTGAAATCCGCTACTACACTTACCCTCATAATAGCCACCACCCCATACAATCTCAACGAAATCATAGAAGATGCACAAGCAATATAACCGACTGGCAGTATGCACATGCATAACATAGAAATATGAGATGTAATGCGATGCAAGGGCCCAACCACGCTGTACATACATGCTAACTGGTGTCATTGCTTAGTAGTCATGGCCTGCAGGGGACCCATGGTGTCCATGTACCACTCGTTCCGGATACTCATCGGACCCGAGCCATAAATCCTCCGCTCCAAAAAGAACCTCGGACGCGGATCCACATCATATAAATTTCTCATATTCAACCCAAACGGCCATATGACTAGATAACACAACTGCCCCATACTCAGACTTTCCTGCTTCATGTATTTCCTCATAAACACATGCAATGTAATGCAATGATGCAAATAAATCAAACAAAGTCATGAATCATGCCCTTGATGGACGTAGTACTAATCACGATTTCCTTCAGTCCTCTCAATACAAACCTCTTATTAACAAGAATGACAATCATGCGAATATTTCAATATACTTGGAAATAAAGACGGAGGTCAAATACACCTAGGGATGCATAATCTAAACAATGAAATACCCCCTTATAGCCTTGATGCATAATCCATTCCCATTCCGTAACACATACCTCTCAACGATGATAGCACTCACCACTCAATAAATATTCATTGTTACCCTAGCTAATATTTACACATAGTTTTAGTTAAGTTTTCGAATATATGCCCATCCAAACTCCATGTCCGAAGACCTAATCATGCAATCTCCCGCCAACTCTAAAAGTATGTACGATTCACTAGTCAAAGTCTAACTCAAGTAAACCATAATCTACCTTATTGACGAACAGCCAATTGAATTCCCATGAATTGCTCGCCTTCCTAACCTTCATCTGAATCCATGAGAGATGATAGTCGTGGGGAACGGTGTGGAGGAAGTAGAAAGAGTCTCTTTTCTTGGTGTCAAGGGTTTTTCCTTTCGTGAAACCTAACGAAATTTCCCTTGGAGAGTCTTTTATTAAAAAGAGGGTGAAAAATAAACTAAGTGATCAAAACGCGACCACTACCCATCCTCGACCGCTGCGGCGGTCGGTGTTCTGCTATAGCGGGATCCAAACTCCATGTCCGAAGACCTAATCATGCAATCTCCCGCCAACTCTAAAAGTATGTACGATTCACTAGTCAAAGTCTAACTTAAACCATAATCTACCTTATCGGAACACCAATTGAATTCCCATGAATTGCTCGCCTTCCTAACCTTCATCTGAATCCATGAGAGATGATAGTCGTGGGGAACGGTGTGGAGGAAGTAGAAAGAGTCTCTTTTCTTGGTGTCAAGGGTTTTTCCTTCGTGTGGAAACCTAACAGCAGCCTTGGAGAGTCTTTTATTAAAAAAGAGGGTGAAAAATAAACTAAGTGATCAAAACGCGACCACTACCCATCCTCGACCGCTGCGGCGGTCGGTGTTCTGCTATAGCGGGACTGCTGTGGCGGTCCCTTGACCGCTATAGTGGTCCACTTCCTTCCCTGGGCCCATGACTTCTAACTCTATCCAAAATTGATTTTTCCCGTTATTAATTCTTAAAACACCCCATAGGGCTCATTATTTACGATCGTAGATCTGGATTGGGCATGGGTTCGCGAAGTATTAAATAACGACCGGACGGGTCGTTACCTGTTTGAATCACTTGAAGTAAAAAAAAAAAAAGTTTTTGAGAAGTTGGTGTTCATATGCTTTGGATTAATTGTTGCTACTAATCAAAGTCATGTGTTTGTGCTTAAAGTAGACTTTTTGACTTGGTATGATGTTGGTGCACTTTTGAATGGAGTCCTTTGAAGGAAATTGTATGATTTGATTTGCTTGAGGACAAGCAATAGTTTAGGTTTTGGGTTTGATAAGTTGGTATTTTACCAACTTATCTATTCTTTAATCTTAAAATTTTTCTAAGTTTGATTGATAAAATAGTGCATTTAATGTCGTTTACTTCCATTTTACAGGTTTTATGTGATTTCGAAGTGATTGGGAAGCAATCGAGTGAAAACAAGTCAAAAAGAGGCCGAATTAAAGAAATGAGAAAAATAGCTAGAAGTGCAAAAACTGCATAGTTTTGTAAATGTGAAAATATGGGGCTGTTTTGGTCTTAGTTTGATTGAAAAAATTGGGGAATTATAAAAGCAAGACTTGGGGTAAATTACTTTCACCTTTGGCCATATTTTTCAAGCTTGGAGAGCTAGGATTCATCAACCAACCCTTTGGAAGAGAAGATTGAAGTGCTTTAATGAGAAAACTCTTAACCCTTTCTTCAATTCCTTGTTATGTGTTGCATATTTAAGTGCGTTGTATTTTATTCTCTCACTTGAATCTTGTTTATGAGAATATTCACTATCAAGCGTTGAATTAAATCTCTTGTTTTACTTATGTATTGAACTATTTTTATTTCTAACGAAATGGGTCTTTGTTTCTTTAATTAATCTTATTGTTTAATGTTTCTTAAGGGATTAGCTAAGCCTAGGACTTACCCATTTACTTCGATTTGAGCTCAGAAGAGGAAAATTGAGGTTGGGAAAGATTAATTAACAAGGATTTGGGGCTTTAAACCTTATCTAATAACTTGAGCTAGGAATAGGCCAAAATACCAAATGAAAGTAGATCGATTTTTTTTCATTCCTGAAGAGGTACATATCTTGCCCAATAGAAAAGTTAACTTGAGATTCAATTGGTTATGCTTAGTATCACACTCTAAGGCTTGGAAATGCTTAGGGTGAAATTCATTGATTTGGTTGGAACACTTTCAATGAGATTTTAGAAATCATTATCTATTAACCTAGACTCGCTCTTAGTTATAAAATCGTGAAATACATTGGATCGTTACTTGAAATTAATTTTCCTTTAATCCTTGCTTATGGCCATTGCTCATTTTACTTGCTTTCTAGATTAGTTTTATCTTTGTTAGATTTTAAATCAAAAATCAATATTGAAAAAGTGTTTGGCTTAGTGTAGAAAGTGAAAATTCCTTACTTGCTTGATTGCCTAGTATATTGTTCTCTGTGGGATTCGACCCCGACTCATAGTTGGGTAAATTATATTGCATATCATTGTGTACACTTTCTCTTTGAGGAGCGGATTTGGACGTTGTCAAAAGCACTTTTTTTTAATTGTTCGCCATTATAGATAACGAACGGTAAAAACGGGAAAAAGGAAAATACTTATATTTAAAGGCAAATGCTTTTTATTTTTTTGCCTATTTTAATTTTTCTTTTCTAAATGCACAAAAACATTTAGTGTTTAATTTATTTTGTTTATCTTCTCATATTCATATTTTGTCTCTGTCATTGACATGCAGATGAATAAACTTCAAAATTTTCTTCTACTGAAAATATTTTGAGCTAAAAAAGTATTGTTCCTGATTCAAAATTTTACGAAGAGAAATTGGCATCAGTGCCGGTTTTAGGGTGCAGCTAATTACTACTATATATAAGGGAGGATCCCAAATTTTGTAGTCCTCAAATGATGTTGCTAAACATGGCTTCATTTTGTCTGTTCTTTGCCTATTAAAGTATCACTTTTTGGATTCATTCTTTATCTTAAGTCAATTTTACGTGGGCATATGTAATTAGTGTAGATTAAATTGTAGAAACTTTTTGTGAATTTTTTGTTCCTCTTTACTTCCTTCGGTTCATATTTTATGGTATTTTGAGATTTTATATTTGAGCCGAATAAATATTTTTTTATATAATTGAGAAGGTATTAAGAGTTTTTTTTTACCAAATTTCTCATTATTTAGATAAGTGATTTTTTACATAACTATATATAAGGGAGGATGCAATCTGTAGTTCTCACAAAATTTTTAATCCTATAGTGTTGCTAGATGTGGTTTTGTTTTGTCTTTTCCTTGTATATTTTCATTTTTTGGACTCATTCTTTATCTTAAGTCAATTTTTATGCTAACGCTACCATGACGCTATGCTGCGCCTGCACTAACGTGAAGGAAATACATCACTAATTGCCCGCCCAACCCAAACTAATTACCCGCCCATGCCCCCTTCCAAATTATTTTCGCTTCTGCCCAACCCAGCCCAGCCCAAACTAATACCCGACATGCCCCCCTCGCCCAAACCCCTTCCTTCATGACATCATCGCAAAGATATTTATATATCATGATGGTATCATGGAGGACTTAGAGAAGGACTGAAGCAGTCCTCCATGATACCGTCTCAGTATATTTATATACCGCGATGGTACCATGATCCTGAGAAGTGTCTCATTGAAGGAGAACCAGTCCTTCATGATATCATCACGGTATATGTATATAAGACGATGGTATCATATAGGATTTTTTTGAGAAATGTGTATCATTTTTAATAAATGAACATGATAGAGGACTAAGAGAAGGACTGAAGCATCTTTTATGATACCATCTCAGTATACATATATTCCTTGATGGTACCATGGAGGAATAAGAGAAGGACCGAAGCATCTTCCATGATATCGTCTCAGTATATTTATATACTGTAACGACCCATTTGGTCGTTTAGCACTTTTGGACTCTTTTCCGCTAAAATGCCCTTTCCGTATTTTTTTTTAAAGGTATTTTGACTTGCGGGAATTGGTGGCACGGTGATTTAATTGGCGGGTACTTTTTGAACTATATTTATTTAATGTGTGAATAGTTTGCTCATAGGAATTTTATTTGCTCATATAAGGTATGAGTTGGAGAATTAATTAAGTGGCTAGTGAGCCTAATTTACACTATTATGTGCTAGTTGGATGACTAAGTAATTTAGGTAATTTATAAGACAGGGGTGTAACACCCCGTATCTTTTGTAACACCCCGTACCATTAACGCGGACCTTGAGCATGATCCTAGACCAAAAGAAACCAAAAGAAAACACGAGCCTCCTAAGGCATCACTGCGATAATCGCATCAGTCGCGTGGAGATCGCATCTCATGTAGACTTGCCAAAGAAGACTTAGGCGGTGCGACACCATCGCGTGACACATAGTCGCATATGGTATCGCATCAAAAGACGCAGAAGTACCAAAGAAGACGTGAAGGTATGCAGCACCTGCGACGGTTTTGGTGCAACATGCGACTCGCATGTTGCACATGCGACACCATGTGCGAACCGCACATGGTGCACAGGGTATTTTCGTCTGAAAGTTTTTCCTCGTTTTTGGACATCCTATAAATAGGTTTTCTAGGGTCTGGGACTCATTATTCAGCAGCTAAACCATTGGTATTCCTTGTGGAGCTCATACAAGTGTGGATTAAACATCTTGGATTCCTTGCTTTTGGTATCTCCTCCACCCAACACTTTGAACTAAACCTCGTTCAAGATTCAAGAATCAAGAATTGGGAAATCTTTTCAAAAACTCAAGTCTCTAATTCAAGTTTTGAAGCAATTAAGGTATGTAGAACTTCCATCCACATGTGGAATCTCTACGTTCTTCCCATGCTTCGTTTCTTGATATTCATGAAATTCAAACCCTAGGGCATTAAACCCAATATATTGGTAACCCGTAATTATGTATTTATGTATATGAATTTTGTATCCATATTCGTTATTGTATTCTAATCTTCCATTACGGGGTTATTAGGAACCCACTAATCCATGAATCATGAATTATTCCTCACGTGTTCTTATCATGTTTTATGATTTTATGTAGCAAGTTACAAGCATGTTTTCAAAGTCAAATTATATATCTATATATTTATGAACTATTGTTTCTACTCACGAATCAAGAACATGTTTGCAAGATTATGACAAGTTATCTCATGAAACCATATTACAAGCTATTTCGTGAAATCATGATTACAAGTTATTTACAAGTTATTTCACGAAACTCATGGGCTTCTTAGCCAACTATATCATGTTCATGTTTTTGGGATTGCTTAGTTAACCGAGAAGGCTCGATAGCTCGAAACTACGTTGCCACCGTAGGATTTGCTCAACCTTCATTAGCTGATCCTTACACGCTATTATTACTTAAATCTCATATCCCCCGGCAAGGTGTGAGTGTTCTCCGGTAGGCGCAAGTACCGCATCATGTTGTCGGTTACACTATAGCATTCCACGTTACAAGAAGTTTTATATACATGTATTTTCATTGAATGACTCGTTTTCGTACTTTACTCACGTTTCATGCTCATGTTCAAGTTACATGTTGGATGTCCCATACCTACGTTGTGCCATGTTCTTCGTTTCAAACAGGTTTTACATACTAGTACTATTCACCATGTACTAACGTCCCTTGTTTCTCGGGGCCTCGCACTACGGCGTATACCGATTTTCGCGGAGCATACGCCCGCGCGCGCAGATCACCCCGCATCGCCCATCGAGCCCCACTCCTCTCGGGTTCCACACGGAGTCTATATATATTTAGTATGCGCTATATAGTCTGTGGCCATGTCCCGGTAGTTAGTATTCGTACATGCTTTATGTTTCATAGAAGCATTAGTTCACGCTTTTGCCTACGTTGCGTACTATTACGTTTTCATGAATTTTCACGCTATCATAATTTCAAGACTTATTCCGCAAATTATATTTTCATGATTCATTTAAATTGCATCATATAGATATATTGCTTTGATGCCCATGTTGACAAGGTTACGTAGGTTCGCTTCTGATAATGCAGCAAGGCCCGAGTGCCGTGTTACGCCTTGCCATGGTTCGGGCGTGAAAGGGGCTAGGCCCATTTATTCCTAGCCCACATACTAGAATATGAGATACATTAGGGGGTGTGAAAAAGAATTATTGTTTGGGGATTAATCAATTGCACGAAAAAAAAGGGCCGCCACCGAGAGAATAATAGAGAACGGTTTTCCATCAAATTCTAGCTTCTCGTACTTTTCTATCAAGAATCGTGTGTGTGTTAGTCAACACTTTATATTTTAGATTGGTTAGGCCTCGTGTAATTTCTTTTATATATTTGAACAACTAATTTACCAACTAATTTACCACTAATGGAAGGGCAATGTTCGGATTTCGGGTGAGTAATATCATATTATTCCACTAGTCAGAGATCATGTATGTATAATGTATATTCACTCCTATACTTATGATTAGGCTATTGATTGGGTCAAGTTATATTGGCATAATGATTACAATATAATATGAGGGCTAATGATGATGCAATCATGAGCTAATCTTTGAGAAATTATGA
>NC_081346.1:57500884-57505573 GCF_029784015.1 Lycium ferocissimum | reverse complement strand
CCGGGGTTTTAAAACCCAGTTTTTTTAAAACCCTTTTTTTTGGAATTGTTTCCCCGTTTTTTTTTTCCTAATTTGTATCTCTATTCTAGTATGTGGGTAGGAATAAATGGGTTACCCCTTCTTATAAATTACCAAATTCTAGTCACCCAACTAACACATAATAGTGTAATTAGGCTCACTAGCCACTTAATTAATTCTCCAACTCATACCTTATATGAGCAAATAAAATTCCCTATGAGCAAACTATTCACACACTTAAATAAATATAGTTCAAAAAGTACCCTAATTAAATCAGTACCACATTCCCGCAAGTCAAAATCCCTTTTAAAAAAAAAATACGGAAGGGCATTTTGCAAAAGAGTCCAAAGTGCTAAACGACCAAATGGGTCGTTACGTATATAAATATCGAGACGATATCATGGAAGATGCTTCGTCCTTCTCTTATTCCTCCATGGTACCATCAAGGAATATAGTATCGAGATGGTATCATAAAAGATGCTTCAGTCCTTCTCTTAGTCCTCTTCATCGTTCATTTATTAAAAATGATACACATTTCTCAAAAAATCCATATGATACCATCGTCTTATATACATATACGGTGATGATATCTGAAGGACGGTTCTCCTTCAGAGACCTTCCGGATCATGGTATCATCGCGGTATATAAATATCCGAGACGGTATCTGGAGGACGCTTGCCTCTCAAGTCCTCCATGATACCATCATGATATATAAATATACTGCAATGATGTCATGGAGGAAGGGATTTGGGCGAGGGGGCATGGAGGGGGTTGGGGGGATGTCATTAGTTTGAAATTGGGCGGGTTGACAAATAATTTGGAAGGGGGCATGGGCGGGTAATTAGTTTGGGTTAGGCGGGCAATTAGTGATGTATTTCCTTCACGTCAGCGTGTGCGCAAGTAGCGTCATGGTAGCGTTAGCATAAAAATTGATTTAAGATAAAGAATGAGTCCAAAAAAAAGAAAATATACAAGGAAAAGACAAAACAAAAACCCCATCTAGCAACACTATAGGATTAAAAATTTTGAGAACTACAGATTGCATCCTCCCTTATATATAGTTATGTAAAAAAACACTTATCTAAATAAAAGAGAAATTTGGTAAAAAAAACTCTTAATACCTTCTCAATTATATAAAAAAAAATTTATTCGGCTCAAATATAAAATCTCAAAATACCATAAAATATGAACGAAGGAAGTAAAGAGGAACAAAAAATTCACAAAGTTTCTACAATTTAATCTACACTAATTACATATGCCTACGTAAAATTGACTTAAGATAAAGAATGAATCCAAAAAGTGATACTTTAATAGGCAAAGAACAGACAAAATGAAGCCATGTTTAGCAACATCATTTGAGGACTACAAAATTTGGGATCCTCCCTTATATATAGTAGTAATTAGTGCACCCTAAAGCGACACTGATGCCAATTTCTCTTCGTAAAATTTTGAATCAGGAACAATACTTTTTAGCTCAAAATATTTTAGTAGAAGAAAATTTTGAAGTTTATTCATCTGCATGTCAATGACGAGACAAAATATGAATATGAGAAGATAAACAAAATAAATTAAACACTAAATGTTTTTGTGCATTTAGAAAAGAAAAATTAAAATAGGCAAAAAAATAAAAAGCATTTGCCTTTAAATATAAGTATTTTCCTTTTTCCCGTTTTTACTGTTCGTTATCTATAATGGCGAACAATTAAAAAAAAGTGCTTTTGACAACGTCCAAATCCACTCCTCAAAGAGAAAGTGTACACAGTCGTATGCAATATAATTTACCCAACTATGAGTCGGGGTCGAATCCCATAGGGAACAATAGACTAGGCGATCAAAGCAAGTAAGAAATTATCACTTTCTATGCTAAGCCAAACACTTTTTCAATATTGATTTTTGATTTAAAATCTAACAAAGATAAAACTAACATGAAAGCAAGTAAAATGAGCAATGGCTAAGCAAGGATTAAAGGAAAATTAATTTCAAGTAACGATCCAATGTATTTCACGATTTTATAACTAAGAGCGAGTCTAGGTTAATAGATAATGATTTCTAAAATCTCATTGAAAGTGTTCCAACCAAATCAATGAATTTCACCCTAAGCATTTCCAAGCCTTAGAGTGTGATACTAAGCATAACCAATTGAATCTCAAGTTAACTTTTCTATTGGGCAAGATATGTACCTCTTCAGGAATGAAAAAAAATCGATCTACTTTCATTTGGTATTTTGGCCTATTCCTAGCTCAAGTTATTAGATAGAGTTTAAAGCCCCAAATCCTTGTTAATTAATCTTTCCCAACCTCAATTTTCCTCTTCTGAGCTCAAATCGAAGTAAATGGGTAAGTCCTAGGCTTAGCTAATCCCTTAAGAAACATTAAACAACAAGATTAATTAAAGAAACAAAGACTCATTTCATTATAAATAAAAATAGTTCAATACATAAGTAAAACAAGAGATTTAATTCAATGCTTGATAGTGAATATTCTCATAAACAAGATTCAAGTGAGAGAATAAAATACAACGCACTTAAATATGCAACACATAACAAGGAATTGAAGAAAGGGTTAAGAGTTTTCTCATTAAAGCACTTCAATCTTCTCTTCCAAAGGGTTGGTTGATGAATCCTAGCTCTCCAAGCTTGAAAAATATGGCCAAAGGTGAAAGTATTTACCCAAGTCTTGCTTTTATAATTCCCCAATTTTTTCAATCAAACTAAGACCAAAACTGCCCTTATTTTCATATTTACAAACTATGCGTTTTGCACTTCTAGCTATTTTCTCATTTCTTTAATTCGGCCTCTTTTTGACTTGTTTTCACTCGATTGCTTCCCAATCACTTCGAAATCACATAAAACCTGTAAAATGGAAGTAAACGACATTAAATGCACTATTTTATCAATCAAACTTAGAAAAAATCTAAGATTAAAGAATAGATAAGTTGGTAAAATACCAACTTATCAAACCCAAAACCTAAACTATTGCTTGTCCTCGAGCAAATCAAATCATACAATTTCCTTCAAAGGACTCCATTCAAAGTCGCACCAACATCATACCAAGTCAAAAGTCTACTTTAAGCACAAACACATGACTTTGATTAGTAGCAACAATTAATCCAAAGCATATGAACACCAACTTCTCAAAAACTTTTTTTTTTACTTCAAGTGATTCAAACGGTAACGACCCGTCCGGTCGTTATTTAATACTCGCGAACCATGCCCGATCCGGATCTACGATCGTAAATAATGAGCCCATGGGGTGTTTTAAGAATTAATAACGGGAAAAATCAATTTTGGATAGAGTTAAGTCGTGGGCCCGGGGAAGGAAGTGGACCACTATAGCGGTCAAGGGACCGCCCACGGCTCCGCTATAGCGAAAGCGCCGCAGCGGTCGAGGATGAGGTAGTGGTCGCGTTTTGATCACTTAGTTTATTTTTCACCCTCTTTTTAATAAAAGACTCTCCAAGTCTTGTTAGGTTTCCAATAGAAGTATAAAACCCGACACCAAGAAAAGAGACTCTTTCTACTTCCTCCAGCACCGTTCCCCACGACTCATCTCTCATGGATTCGGATGAAGGTTAGGAAGGCGATCAATTCATGGGAATTCAATTGGCTGTTCGTCAACAAGGTAGATTATGGTTTACTTGAGTTAGACTTTGACTAGTAAATCGTACATACTTTTAGAGTTGGCGGGAGATTGCATGATTAGGTCTTCGGACATAGAGTTTGGATGGGCATATATTCGAAAACTTAACTAAACTATGTGTAAATATTGTGGTAACAATGAATATTTATTGAGTGGTGAGTGCTATCATCGTTGAGAGGTATGTGTTACGGAATGGGAATGGATTATGCATCAAGGCTAAAGGGGGTATTTCATTGTTTAGATTATGCATCCTAGGTGTATTTGACCTCGTCTTTATTTCCAAGTATATTGAAATATTCGCATGATTGTCATTCTTGTTAATAAGAGGTTTGTATTGAAGATGAAGGAAATCGTGATTAGTACTACGTCCATCAAGGGCATGATTCATGACTTTGTTTGATTTATTTGCATCATTGCATTACATTGCATGTGTTTATGAGGAAATACGTAGACGGAAAAGTCGAGTATCGGGCGTTGTGTTATCTAGTCATGGCCGTTTGGGTTGAATATGAGAAATTTATATGATGTGGATCCGCGTCGAGGTTCTTTTGGAGCGGAGGATTTATGGCTCGGGTCCAGATGAGTATCCGGAACGAGTGGTACATGGACACCATGGGTCCCTGAGTCCGTGACTACTAGTACACCGTTAGCATGTATGTGTACGGCGTGGTTGGGCCCTGCATCGCATTACATCTCATATTTCTATGTTATGTAGCGTCATACGATCGGTTATATTGCTTGTCATCTTCTATGATTTCGTTGAGATTGTATGGGGTGGTGGCTATTATGAGGGTAAGTGTAGTAGCGGATTTCGGATAGTAAGTTATTCCTCATGTGCGTCGCATCGTAGTAAGTGAATTGAGTAGACAAACTCTACGGATAAAAGGTAGGAATTAGAGGTTAGGGCGAATGTAGAGACGAGATTAAACGAATTGGACTAAAGGAAGGGGACGAGTATGATTAATTAGAAAACATGTACTACTTGGGAAGAAAAGTAGTGAATAGGCAGGGAGAAAGAGAGTGACAAAAAATT
>NC_081346.1:57441879-57500784 GCF_029784015.1 Lycium ferocissimum | reverse complement strand
GGGGGTGTCTTTCTAAGATTTTTTGGGTGACTATCATCGATTGAAGTTCGGCGGAGGATATTTCGAAGACCGCTTAGGACCCGTTATGGTCATTATGAGTTCTTGGTGATGTCTTTCGGGCTTCTTAATGCGCGACATTCATGAATTTGATGAATGGGATCAATCCTTACTTGGATTCATTCGTGATCGTGTTTATTGATGACATCTTGGTGTACTACGGAGTAAGGAAGATCACGAGAAGCACACACGAGGATATGATGTGCTTGTTGAAGAAGAAGAAATTGTATGCCAAGTTTTCCAAGTGTGAGTTACGCTCGAGTTCCGTGGCATTTTGGGACACGTTGTGTCCAAGGATGGGATTATGGTTGATCCCAAAAAGATTGAAGGCGGTTAGAGATTGGGCCGAGGTGTAACGACCCCGTTTGGTCGTTTAGCACTTTTTTGAGCATAATATTCCTAAAACACCCTTTTCGTGGTCAAATCTTCTTTAATACATACGCGATAACGGGTGATTCGGTTATTTAATTGACGAGTTTTAGTCCTCATTATTTGACATGCGAGGACGAATGTTCTAAAGGAGGGGAGAATGTCACACTCCATAATAATCCTTGCTACTTGTATTAAAACAAGAAAGAATGAGTTAAGAAGGTTCAAGGAAAGTTAATCGAGTTAGTAAGAATATCGTTATAAATATGGTTGTCTTAAGTATCTCGAGGTGACCTAGTAACCTAAAGGATTTGAAATCGCGTTATGAGTATGTATATGAGGTAATGTGAGTGACCTTTTAAAGTATTTGAGATTATTAGTAATGATATAGAAGATGGACAAAAGATAGGAATATACTTTTTCGATTGGAGTTTCGTGAGAAGCTTTGTGAGTTCTACTTATGGTTATTGTGATTCTACGGACCCTTCGAGACATGTATATGAATTGTTATGGATGTAAATGACTGTGTATATGTATGTATAAGAGGTTACATGAGGTTGGAAGAGGATTAGAAGTTAAACGAAATGAATCGGAACAATTTCAGTAAAATCTCGGACCCGATTTTAGCCTATATTGTAGGAGGCATATCTCCTAGTATATGAGGAGTTTTAAGGTGTTTCAAAAGCCTAAAATTAAGTTCATCGAGTCTAGTTTGCAACACCAACAAACAGCTCGTCAAAATGATATCGGGGTAAGGAGATATGGATGATTCAAGTCGGGCTGTGAGTATTAAGACTATCTCAAGATACAAAGTAGAGACTTTAACTTCCGATTTCGTTTGAAGTCACAATTTATCTACAAATTTTGTTTGGTATAGAAGCATTAATGGAAATTAGGAACTACTTAATCGTGGTGTTAAGTTAAAATTAGTGGCAACAATGAGCCAATATGAACATTAACATGACATGTCCAAAAGATGACTCAAAGTCATCTTAAATAAGACTACTATGGAGACATACAAATATACATTTAAATGTGATTCATCCACTACACTTACATTATATTGTGGACAACTTAAATTGAAAAAGAAAGGTTATGGAATTCAGCCAAGTGACTGAAAATAAGGCATCCATGTGAAGCATGCATTTGAATATTTAAGCATCTACTACTTTATGAAAGTATACATTATTTTAGGAAGACATAACATGGTGGAGGGATCATTTCACATTAAATATTGCTCATTCATCTTGGCATAATTACAATGGACAAAGGATGGTGTATGAATCATTCACACACATACAATTGTCTTGTAAACAATTGAAAAGAAAGAAGAAAGGAGAAACAAGAAGGTGAGGCTTGGCACACTTGGCCTAAAGTTGTAGAAAAAAATGGAATTTTAAGTGTAAAGTTAATGGAATGACTCATGTGCCATAAGTGGAGCATGTGACCAACTTGTAGGCATCAAATTTGAACCAAATAATGACTAAAGAAATCAGCCATTACATTCATTTCAACTTCACAACAAAGAAAGAAAACCTAAGAGAGAGAGAGAGAGCATTCGGCCAAGGGGCTGATTTTTGAGCCCTTTGAGTCTTGATCCAAAGAATATTTTCAAGGTGTTTCAACCCTTTAGAAGGTCCCTAAAACGTGAAGATAGTCTTTGGAGCAACAAGAACCATTTCATTCAAGTCACCAACTCTAGCCAAGTAGAGAAGTCAAGTTGTCAGGTAAGATCTAACTTTCTTTTCAAGTATTAAGGGTGATGTAGATGTGTGAATATAAGTTGTATGCATGAAATAAGATTATTGATGTTGGAACATATAGTAGTTATGGGGTTATATGTGTTGATGTTGAAGTATGGTTGTAACTTGACGAACATGAATCGCATGCATAAAATCATGAAAGTCGGTGTTGGAATGTTAGTTGGCCGTAGGGACTGTTTTGGTGGAATTAATGGACTGATTTTCTTTAATAAATATGGTTGTTACTATCATAGATCTCATGGTAAAAAGAATGAAAAGAATTGGAAGGTTAAAGGTGAAGTTATGATAGTATGAAAATGGTTGAATCTATGATTTTATGTGAGTGATGTTGAAGCATGGTGTAGCCGTGTGTGGACTGTTTTGTGAAGAAGTTAGTGAACTGTTTTTACTTGATATTTTTGATTGTTATTATCATGAATTTTATGATGGAAATGAGGTGTTTAATGGTTGGAGTTGAAACTAAAGTCATTTGTGAGTTGTTATAAGGATTATAAAAATGACGATATAGCGTAGTTGCGTATGAATTGATGTTGTACTTGTCGTGTGGATAGCTGTGGTCATAACTTACTGAAATTATATGAAAAGAAGACATGAAATGATGTATAAAAATCGCATGTGGTTGGCTTAGTATGTTCGTAAACGTTTGCAGAATTCAGAACATCATTATGTTGTCGGTTAAGTACATTTTGGACATGTTGTAGTAGTGGACTGTTTTGGACTTGTGTTTTCATTAAGTTGGAAAGAATAATTATAAGTTAAGAGTATACATCATATTTTATGTTGGATGGGCTGTTAAGTTGTTACATACAAACGTTAAGGCTACAAACTAATAAAAGTAACTTGAGAATGTCGAAGCCGTATGTGAATCGTTATTGCATGTTATGAATGTGAGCTGTTTAGAATATTGTGCGGGCTGTCCGGATTGGTATTGAACACATAATTATTGATGTTGTATTGGTAGTATGTGGTTGGTTTAGATACAAGAAAACATCGCCTAAACATCTAGAAAGGAGTTACTAACGTTAGAATACGTTTGAATCTCACTGTGGCTTAACCATAGTTGTTGGCGTCTTAATATAGGTTGAAGTATTATTGGGTAGCGTACATATATTGACGTGACGAATAAGCACTACTAGACCGAGGGTCCCGTTCGGAAGCACTTGAAAGGAAAAAGCTTTGGCGTGAAAGTTCGTGACACTGTTCGGCATTGAGGTAGGTTACGGTTTACTTTATGTCTAGACTCTAGGTTAGCGAAACGTATGTAAATAGTAGTGATTGACGGGGAAAGCATGATAGGCCTTCGGGCATGGTGTGGAGGTAAATTCCATCTAGGTTGGTATTGCCCGGAAATTTATTTATGTGGGCTTGTCGCCATTATTGAGATACGTATGTGGGCTTGTCGCCATTATTGTGGAAATCTTTATTGTGGGCTCGTCGCCATTATTACGATATTGTTATGTAATTTTGTCATTGTATTGTGATTTCATGTATTTGATATAATTCTCTCTCTCTTGTTCTCTCAACGGTCATATGGAAGAGGAAGGTTGTGCGAGAATTGAATATTGAATTGCAATTCTAGTATGAATCTATGGAACCTATGATTGCGGTGATTATTGAGGTTGATTCCATGCGAGGCATGCATCCCATATTCTATGTGCTATGTGATGTAATTATCACCTAGTTGTATCTTTATCACATACTAGCTCCCTCACCTTGAAAAAGGGAAGGGGTAATATTGATGATTGGTGCGTGGGCAATATTATGACTTGTACTTGTTTATTGCATATTGGTGATATAATTGGTGATATCATGCATGACATGCTTTCATATTACTCTTATGTTGTTATAATGGTGAAGAGTGATTGAGAGACTCTGAGGTTTAGAGATTGAGAGTGACGGAGAGAGACTCAGGGTTTTACTGTGGGAGAATGAGAGTGACGAGAGAGACTCGAGGTTTACGCCGGAGATTGTGAGTGTTTGTTGTTTCTTGCGGGAAGATTGAGAGTGATTGAGTCTTTGCCGGGATCGTGAGAGTGTGCTTTAGGTTATATTCGGAGCGAGTGGTACATGGACTTCGCGGGTCCCCATGGGTCATGACTATGAGGCATTGCCATAGCGTGTGTGTACGGGAGTGGAGTGTGAGAGGTGACCAGCTTGTTGCATAACATTTGCATAGCACGACATTGCATTGCATAGCACTCCATTTGAATGGTCATTCATGTCATTGCATGGCACATTCTGCGATTGATTCTTGATTTGTGAATTACTTGAGTTGTTGTTTGTGAGTATTTATTTTAAAGGTTGGATGGAATCGAGGTTTATAGAATTCTCTAGGCTTATAATACGAGATATTGAGATCCCTATTGACTATCGTTAATGCAAGACTTTCTCATGTGCTAGATGTGTATTTGTGTTTGATTACTTGCTACAACTTACTTGTTAGTTGCTTCTTAACATTTATATGTGTGAACTAACCATTGTCGGCCTATGATACCTACGAGCCTAGTGTTGTGCTCATACTACTCTTGCTACACTCCTTACACGGAGTGTAGAGTTATTTTCGGGCGATGTTCGGAGTCTCACGGCCGTTTCGAGGCATTCGTCAAGGCGTTTGGGTGAGCTATTTGAGATATTGCAACGAGTCTCTCCTTAGATTTACTGTTGTTCTCTATCCTTCAACGAAGTCGTATCCGGTTGGTGCGACATCTATTCAAATTGTAAACTTCTTAGAAGCTCTTTGTATGAGTCTAGACCGAGATTTTGGGAATTTCTTATAATAACGATAGCATTTATTCCGCATGTTGTATCAAATTAAGGTAGTTATACGAAGGGTTCGCCACCGAAGGTTAGTGTGGGTGCCGCATGATCCATGATTTGGGTCGTGACACGGGTCTTTTAAAGGTTTGTCGATCTTTCGGAAATACTGGGCCTTGGTCTAATATTCCTTTGCATAATCTCATCTTGACGAAATCATTTGACCTTTTAAAATGTGGCTTTTCTATATTCTTTATCGAATTTATAACTTCTATCCATGTTTGAAAAATATCGTTTGTCTTGCCATGTATTACCACATAATATTTAAATCTTTTTTCTTGGCTTTGTCTGTGAAATATTGGCATAAAACATTTAAAAGTTTTGCTATAAGATATTTGTGTCTCTTTTGTGCATGCTATCCACAAATTGTCTACCAAACATCTTTGTTGTCTTGCATCTATTACACGCTACGGTAGTCTTCGCTTTGAAGATTTGAAAAGCATTATGTATGGAGTCCATTGTTAGGTGTTCATGGATCACCGTAGTCTTCAAAGATGTGTTTAAAATGCGGGATTAAATTAGAGCGGCGTAGTATGGATGGAGTTGCCTAAGGATTATGATATCACCATTCTTTATCATCCGGGGAAAGGCTAATGTGGTCGATGCGACATTGAATATAAAGGCAGTGAGTATGGGTAACTTGGCGTGTTTTATTCTGAGAGAGCATCCTTTAGCCATGGAGGTTTAGTGTTTGGCTAATAGTATGGTGAGACTCGATATTTATAGTAAGGTTCTAAAGTATCGTGGAGGCGAGGTCGTCTCTTTTGGAGCTACATGTTTTATCATTTATCTTTGAGGATGTGAAATTGTGCAAGATTCGGGATAAGGTGCTAAGTGGAGAAGCCAAAGAGGCTATTCTTGATGATGAGGGTATTTTGAGGATTAAGGGGCGGATTTGCGTTCCTAGAGTTGGTGATTTGATTCCGTTGATCTTGAAAGAGGCTCATAGTTCCAGATATTCCATTCATCCGGGTGCAACAAAGATGTATCGTGACTTGAGACAGCATTACTGGTGGGGTAGGATGAAGAGAGACATTGTGGAGTTTGTTGCCCAGTGTTCGAATTGCCAGCAGGTTAAGTATGAGCACCAGAGACCGGGTGGTATGACTCAGAGGATGCCTATTCCCGAGTGGAAGTGGGAGAGGATTGCTATGGATTTCGTGGTTGGTCTTCCGAAGACTTTGGGCAAGTTTGATTCGATTTGGGTTATTGTGGATAGATTGACTAAATCTACGCACTTTATTCCGGTTCAGATTACTTATAATGCAGAGAAGTTGGCCAGGATTTACATCCGAGAAATAGTGCGATTGCACGGGGTTCCTATTTCCATCATTTTCGACAGAGGTACTCAGTTTACTTCCCGTTTTACGGAGGACTTTCTGAAGGAATTGGGAACTCGGTTAGATCTTAGCACCGCGTTTCCACCCGCGAACGGATGGTCGGTCCGAGAGGACTATTCGGGTGCTTGAGGATATGTTGAGGGCTTGTGTTATTGATTTTGGTAGTCACTGGGACAAATTCTTACCCTTGAAAAGTTCGCGTACAATAATAGCTACCATTCCAGTATTGACATGGCGCCATTCGAGGCTTTATATGGTAGGAGGTGTCGTTCTCCTATTGGGTGGTTTGATGCTTTTGAGGTTCGACCTTGGGGTACAGATTTGCTGAGGGAGTCTTTGGACAAGGTGAAGCTTATTCAGGAAAAGCTTCTGGCAGCTCAGAGTAGACGATCTAAGGAGTATGCGGACCGAAGGGTTCGTGATATAGAGTTCATGGTTGGTGAGCAGGTCCTGTTGAAGGTTTCATCCATGAAGGGTGTAATGCGATTCGGGAAGAAGGGCAAGTTGAGCCCCAGGTTTGTTGGCCCCTTTGAGATTCTTCGTCGTGTTGGCGAGGTGGCATATGAGTTAGCTTTGCCATTGAGGCTATTTTTAGCAGTGTTCATCCGGTATTCCATGTTTCCATTGAAGAAGTACCATTCGGATGGATCTTATATCATTCGGTGGGATTCGGTATTATTTGATCGGAATTGTCCTTCGAGGAAGATTTCGTAGCAATCTTGGATAGGCAAGTGAGAAAGTTGAGGTCCAAGGATATTGCTTCAGTCAAGGTACAGTGGAAGCACCGTCCGGTTGAGGAGGCCACTTAGGAGACCGAGGTGGATATGCGGAGTAGATATCCTCAGTTGTTCAATAGTTCAGGTACCCCTTTTCTCTATCTTTCCCTTATCGCTCGAGGACGAGCGAATGTTTAATTGGTATCTGATGTAACGACCCATTTGGTCGTTTAGCACTTTTGGACTCTTTTCCGCTAAAATGCCCTTTCCGTATTCTTTTTTTTAAAGGTATTTTGACTTGCAAGAATTGGTGGCACGGTGATTTAATTAGCGGGTACTTTTTGAACTATATTTATTTAATGTGTGTGAATAGTTTGCTCATAGGAATTTTATTTGCTCATATAAGGTATGAGTTGGATAATTAATTAAGTGGCTAGTGAGCCTAATTTACACTATTATGTGTTAGTTGGATAACTAAGTAATTTAGGTAATTTATAAGAGGGGAGCTAATGCCCATTTATTCCTAGCCCACATACTAGAATATGAGATATATTAGGGTGAAAGAATTATTGGCTTTTGGGATTAATCAATTTAAAAAAAAAAAATTAAAAACTATCCTTACCGTGAGAATAATAGGTAGTGCTTGTTTTCCATCAAATTCTAGCTTCGAAGGTACTTTTCTATCAAGAATGTGTGTGTGTTAGTCAACACTTTATATTTTAGATTGGTTAGGCCTCGTGTAATTTCTTTTATATATTTGAACAACTAATCTACCACTAATGGAAGGGAAATGTTCGGATTTCGGGTGAGTAATATCATATTATTCCACTAATCAGAGACCATGTATGTATAATGTATATTCACTCCTATACTTATGATTAGGCTATTGATTGGGTCAAGTTATATTGGCATAATGATTACAATATAATATGAGGGCTAATGATGATGCAATCATGAGCTAATCTTTGAGAAATTATGATAGAATGATTGTTGGATAATGGCATATTTACGTTTTCTTATTAAGTTTGGAAGCACTATGTCCGTATTTTATTTTATTTTTCTTTTGGTTTTGAAATTCTCGTATGTTCATCACGTTAAAGTTTCAATTTTGATATGTCGAGTCTATATGATTGAATATTAGGAGTATTGGGATATATGAATACCTTCAAATTCATTGTATTTGAATTGTGGAAAGTTAGATTTTTGTCACGAAGTTAAGATTTTGGGGTAATTAAAGGTTTAGTCATAGTTCTAAGAAATGGGAATTAATGATTTGAGAGTCCATTTATGGATGAAATTGATAATTTTAAAATATATGACCCTTGGATTATGGGTGAAATTATTTTTCAATAAAATTCCAATTTTGCCCCTGTGCCCGAGGCCACTTTTTGGGGCGTTTTTGGATTTCGAATATAAATATAGCAATATGGGTGTCCTTAGATTCGTGTTCTAACGTAAATCACATATTTGATAGATTTCGATCGTTCGGAGGCTTACGCAAAGGAAAGTCTTTGGTTTGATTGTTCGTGGCACCATGATTTCGACATTGAGGTAGGTTACGGTCTATATTAGTTAGACTCGATTAGAGAATATATATGTAGTTGTAGAAAGTGAGTTGGGATAGCATGATAGGACCTTCGGGCATGAAGTGGAGGTGAATTCCAATTAGGTTGGTTTTTTGTGAAGTTATGTGGGCTTGTCGCCAAATGTGTTATTTTGTGATTATCACTTGTTTGTATCTCCGTCACATACTAGTTCACTCATCACATGAAAAGGAATGTAATATTGATAATTAAAAAATTGAATATGACTTGTACTTGTTGATTTATATTGGTGATATTGAGGATGCGATATCATGCATGGCATGCTTTCCATATTCTTGTTGTGATGATTGGTGAGGTGAGTGATTGAGAGACCTCGAGGTCTTTACGGGGAGATTGAGAGTGACGAGAGAGACTCCGAGGTCTTTGCGAGAGATTGAGAGCGTCTTAGAGACTCGAGGTCTTTGTCGGAGATCGAGAGTGATTGATAGCCAACAACAACTACACGGAGAGCACGAGTGGTACATGGACTTCGCGGGTCCCCCATGGGTCATGGCTTTGAGGCCCTTGCCATGTGTGTGTGTGTACGAGAGTGGAGTGAGATGAGGTGTTTGCATTGCATTGCATTCATCCACTCATATATTTGACTGATCATTCGGTGAACTATATCTGTCTTGGTTGATTTCATGATTCCGTTACACTTTACTTGTACTTGATGCGTGACCATACCTATTTGCTCTATGTGCTACTTGTTAGTTTCCACTTCTTCATGCGTTATCTAATCATTTTCAGCCTATGATGCTTACCGGTACTAGTGTTGTACTGATACTACTCTTGCTGCATTTTTTGTTGAGTGCAGAGTACGATCCAGGCTCCAATTCTACGCCCCGTGGCTAATACACGAGGGTGACATCTTTCGGTCATTCGGGGTGAGCTACTTGGTAAAAAATCGTGGCCCCTAAAGGACCCTCTTATTTAATTCTATTTTTTTAATTCGAAATACGTATGTACAGCCTTCGGGTATTTTCGGAAAACTTCTATTCCACTCATATTTAGCGCTCTTGTACCCTTTGATTCATTTTGGGGATGTCGTGACATTTCTAGTTATGATAAGTATTTAAGACTTGATAACTTCTTCTTATTTAATTTTTCTGCTTATTTAACTTGTTATTGGTAATGTGGTTCGCCTACTCGGAGGGATAGTATAGGTGCCACCACGACTCGTGAATTGGGTCGTGACATATACCATGATGGTATCATGGAGGACTAAGAGAAGGACTGAAGCATCTTCCATGATTCCATCTCAGTATATTTATACCATGTTGGTATCGTAATTGTGGGGCATCTCGGGTAAATACTTTTGATTTTTTCTGGAGGTACGAAAGTAATGAGAGTATGAGCGGGTAATTATTTTGGTTTGAGGGGGCATGCGTGATCTTTCCCCTATATTGAATTGTGGTAGAGTAACTTTTTGTGAATCTTTTCTTGTTCTTTATTAATAATTTTTGTTTATACCAAATTTTCCATTATTTAGATAAGTGAATTTTTATATGACCAAAAAATCATATTGAGTAGTTACTATTTAATTAAGGTAATTTAATGAAACGCTTCTTACTTTCTAGCCCAGTTTAAAAACGCCATATAATATGAACTGAAAGGATTATTAAATTACCCTTTACATTATTTGTTATTATATATTAGCAAAATTAAGGCAATCATGAAGCCACATTATTGTTTTGAACTGGAGAATTTATTAGATCTTAATAATTACTCTTGCCCCCATATTGATTTATGTGTTATTTTTCATTTTTTCAGAGTCAATTTGACTAAATTATGAAGCTAAATTGAATTAGATCAACTTAATATTTTAAATTAAAAATACCATAAATTGCAATTTTAACTTTTAATTAATATTTTTAAGCATAAACTATATATGAAGAACTAAATTGATTCTTGACGTTCATTTAATGAATTTAACTTTTTTTCCTTAATTTCGTCTAAAACTAAGGTTAAATCACCACATTTAGCTAGCATAAACTATTGTTACATGAAATATTATGAGTGAAATTAAAACTTAATAAATACTAGAAAATCTATTTCTATCTATAAGTACGAAAACTATATGCTCACAGATTTACAAAAATGTCAATATTTTTCAATTATGATTTTCATCGAGTTGTAATGATTTTACATAATTTAAATTATGTTACTTTACAGAATGTCAAGTCACTTGTGTCCTTTTGGTATTTGATAATTTTTCTGCCAAACTTCCTTTCTCATAAATAATTTTTGTTTTAAAAATTATCTAATAAGTTGACTATAGAACATTAATCATAATGAAGACTTATTAACAATATAAATTTAATGTGCCACTGAATTGTTAATTATTCGGTAAGAAAATAGATATTAGATTATATTTTTTTAATTAAAATACTACTACATCTATATCTGAGTTTGGGCCGGGGCTTAGCACGGGCCTGTGTAACTAGTAAAGCAAAGGTCTTAGGCCTCAAAATTTTTGGAGCCCAAATTTTCACTATCATAGGTTATAAATTAATTTTTGAAAAAAAAATGAGTATTTTAGAGTAAAAAGTATAGTGTTTTTTATAATGTGGAGTATATATGCTTCCAATTATAACATATATATATATATATATATATATATATATATATAGTTGAACAGGGACAAGAAGTTGGAAACAGATCTGAAAACTATTTGGCCTAACTTGAAAGCTAGCAAAGAAAACAGATAATTCTGGAATTATGAGTGGAGGAAACATGGAATTTGTCCAACTAGGCTCTCCCACTTAGTGCTTACTTCAACACAGCAATAACGGTAAGTGACAAGATGATTGCTGCAAATAAAACAACAATATGCGTGACTACTTGCTTCAAGGAGGAGTTAAGTCATCAACAATTCATAGTTATACCAAGCAAGACATAACCAGTGATGTCCAAAGTTTGGTTGGTAATTAAGAACAATGATGTGTACGTCTCATACATGACAAATGGAGGTCATATTCTTCTGAAAGAGATATACATTTGTTTGGATACTACGCCGCAGAAGTTTATTTCATGCCCAGCAAGTACTGATCCCAGAAGATATGGGCAGACCAGGTCCAGCATTATAATTCCAACTAAGTAATGTATAGTCTTAATTAAGGTCCTGAGTTAGTGGTTGGTCATACATGTGCCAGGATGCACGTGGGCTGCATGAGATGCACGTGTGACGCCCGTTGAAGCTAATTTTATTGAATATACTTGAGACCTCTTATTAAGATTTGAATTTAGGCTACCAGTTCCAGGTGGTGCGGCGGTCAAACACGGATCTAGTTTGTAATTTATGTACTACGTGAATCCAATAATTTTGTCTCAAATTTTTTATATGCACTATAAATTCATTAATATCTATTAATATTTGAATGTGAATCCAATTATTATTATACGTTAACTTGAAATTTCCTTAGCAATTTATGAACTTCTAATCTTGAATACACCTGTGGCGACGCTAGGAGATAGGATGGAGGGTGGGAGTGGGGGAGGAGGAACATAGTTCGTCCAATAAAAAATGTGATTAACAAGGAATATATAGCATATATATCGTGCACTTCCAATAATTATGCGATCTCCTCATAGAAGAAGAGAAATGTAAAGAGAGATAAAAATGAGGCAGCTGGGCTTATGTTCGTTCTTTCCTTTTAAATTACTAGCGCTTACCAAGTATGTCAATGATTCTCATCACTTCATTTATATATATATATATATATATATATATATATATATATATATATATATATATATATATATATATATATGCTTTGCATAGTTGAACAGGGACAAGAAGTTGGAAACATATCTAAAAGTTATATGGCCTTACTTGAAAGCTGACAAAGAAGATCGAGAATTCTGAAATTATGAGCGGAGAAAACATGGACTTTGTTCAAGTGCGGCTCTCCCACTTGGTGCTTACTTCAACGCTGCGGTAACGATAAATAACAAAATGAATGCAGCAAACAAAAATAACAATCTGTGTGACTACTTACTTCAAGGTGAAGTTAAGCCACCTACAATTTGTAGTTATACCAAGCAAGACATAACAAGTGATGTCCAAAATTTGGTTGTTTTTTTTTTTTTTTTTAATAAAGCTTACCTGTAGTGCAGAGTAATGTTGTATTGATATGAGGGGAGGAGGGCTAGACCATACCCTCTATATAGCATTACAACTGTGATTCAATCACCCCAAAAGTGAAGGTATGCCCAGTGGACATATTCCTTCCATCCTAGCAAAAGAATCTATACATTCAACTAACTCTAAAAGTAGACTTATGATACCTAGTCCTAAGACTTGGCATTTGCCATTTACCTAATTGAAAAGGTCCCTTAGATACATTAGGGAGCTGATCAACAGAGAAAAACATCGTCTTGTGGTTCATGTTAGAAGCAAGTTTGGCCAAAGAATTTGCAACCTGATTTCTTTCTCTAAAGTTGTGAAGGAAAGTGACATTGTTGTTCTCTAATACTCTGATGGTTCTGTCAATGATCATCTTCAGTTTGAGATTGTTTGTAGCCTTTGCCTTAAGCATGTTAGCAATCACTTGAGAGTCAAGTTCAATTGAAAATTAGTGTATTCTTCGAGTGTACACAATTTCCCACCAAACTCAGTAGCTAAGGCTTCAGCAGTATTGTTACTGTTGCAATGTACACCTATGGAGAAGGCCATTTATAAGATTCCCATTTGAGTCCCTTACTATACCTCCAATAAAACAACGATATGTACATCTCATGCACAACAAATGGAGGCCATATTCTTTTGAAAGAGAGATAAATTTGTTTGGACACTCGTTGCAGAAATTTAATTCATGCCCAACAAGTATTGACCCAAGAAGATGTGGGCATGCCAAGTCCAGCATTATAATTCCAATTAAGTAATTTATAGTCCTGAGTTAGTGGCTGACCATACGTGCATGGGATGCACGTGCGGCACACGAGATGAATGTGTGACACACCATGAAGTTAGTTTTATTGAATATACTTGAGACCACTTATTAAGATTTGGCTTTAGGCCACTAATTCCATTGAGCCGCCCCTGATTGACATGTATATACAACTTAGTCCATCCATTGACAAGAAATAGCCCAACATCAAGTTATTGGCCGATTTGACATTTTTAATGAGAAAATTTCACAAATTGTAACCTATTAAAAGGTATCTCAAAATGTTAACATCCGACTTCATCTTCCTTTTCGCTTCTCTTGCTATCAATACTAGCTTATATTAAAAACCACAAAAGAGTTGTCTATTGGAAGGTGGTAACTGCATTGGATGATGATAGTGTTTGCGGCTTCATTGGGCTAGAAGATTGGACGAATACGACGATGGCGTCTTGGCTTCACCGAACTTGGCACCACGATTGACTATTGGGAGGCATATTTCTTTCTTTTTTCATTCCCTCTCTTCTTTTTTTTTTTTTTGGATTGGAATGGTATTTTGTGCTGTTACGATGAATTGAATGGTGATTATGATGTTTTTGTGGTAGTGATGCGGCAAATGATGAGTGAAAACGAAAAAAAAAGAAGGGTGTCTAAGGTGGTGTATATTACCATACATATCTATATGTATATCACATTGTATATTGTGATATGCATATCCATGTGTGATATATAATGTGATATATATTTTAAGAAAATATTCCCGAAGAAAATCCATGCATGATATACACAGTGATATACATGATACACAATATAATATACATTATCAAAAAATGAACCAAAAATGAAAGTTTTCAGTGACAGAGGACTAAGTAGAAAATTTTAGGGGTTATTAAGGGGTTTTGGAGAATTGAAATTTCATCTTTGTGAGATCGTCAATATTGTACCGAGGGTGTCTTTAGAGTATACCAAATCAGTGTAGCTATCCTTCTTCCGACACAGCAACACAATTTGAATTAGTATCAAAAGTAAGTACTAAATAATTTCTTTTTTCCTTTACTTATTGATGTAAAATCATATTCCATTCAATAGAAAGTTCTTTTAATTCAACGAAAGAGATTCTCATATCCCACAATTTAAGTAGATGCGAGATATAGAAATTCTCTTTCGTCGTTGTGGAAGTCGTTTTGTTGTTCGGATCCTTTTTTTTAAAAGAAGTTAATTTCAAGTAAGAAATAAGAGTAATAGATCATATTCGATGAAAGAAAAAATAAAATAATTGGAATCCATAGTTGTGATGCATTGTTGTGGATCGAGATATACGTTGGTGTTGAGAAAAATGTGAAGAAAGAAATAGACAACAGTCAATTGCTCTTTAAAACTGTATATCGGTATCAATTTCTCATTTACGAAGTGAATTTCACATGGATAACTTTAGGGGTGTCAATGGTACGGTTCGGTCGGTTATTTTTAAAAATTTGTACCATACCAATTTTTCGGTTAATTTACTAATATAACCAAAACTAAGCTTTTTAAAACCGTCCCAATCATCTCGGTTTCTCTTCGGTATAGGTACGGTTTGATTAATTTTTGGTAATTTATTTTTGTAAAATTCACCTTATATATATATATATATATATATATATATATATATATATATATTTATATATATATATATATAGTCCTTTTCAAAAGCTATCGAGCTGGGACTTTTGTAGTCCTTACAATAATTTTCAATTTTTTTTTTAAACTTTTTAATTAATTACTTTTAGGTCCTAATCTTATTTATTTATGTCAATTTTTTTTGTTTTTGTTTTTCAATACTTTTCAAAAGCTATCAAACCTCCTACCTCATTTTTCACGTTCTTTGATTTTTTGATTGGTGCTCGATATCCGCATTTGACAATTAATCCGTATAATTCGCACCGCATCGCACCTATTCGGGGGAGCGCTTCCTCCAAAGATTTTTTTCCATATCCATGTTCGAACCCCTAATCCCTAATTAGAGAGAGGAGCGGCTCCATCTCGTCGCACAAGTTAAATTATGTATTTGTCTTAAAAGTTCATTAACTATGTATAGATTATTTATTTGAACTAAATAACTTCAGAAAATTAGGATACATAAGTTATAATTTCATCAAATGGAAGTTAAAATATTAAAGGAGTGGAATGAAAATTTTGCTTTTATATATATATATATATATATATATATATATATATATATATATATATAGTATATATATATATATATATAGAAAGAGTAGTTTAGCTTCTGGTTTCAAGTCTCAATACTTAAGCTTTACATAAAGTTGAACGAACTTTTAAACCCAACAGTGTTTAATCTAAGATTAGTTGAACAGTTGAATAGAGGTGACTGCCATTATTGAAACTTTAGAGAAAATATAAATTAAAATGGACAATATTACAAAATTTGAAGGAGATGAAAATTAAAGGAAGGGGAGTAAATATTTACCTTTCGTACAATTGACTTTTTGTTGAATTGGGAACAACAAGCATAGTTGAGAAGCAATATAATAACATACCGTGTAATCACTTTGTTTACAGTGGTAGGGTAAGTTTTGTATCACTAGTAATCACCCAATAGCCCAAGGCCCAAAGTAAATATTTTTAATTTAATGCTTTGTAATTTGCAATTTTTAACTTAACATACCAAATATATATATATATATATAATATTCGGTTCGGTTCAGGTTTTCTTCGGGTTTTTTTTATAAAATAAAAAACCAACCCAATTATTCAGTACGATTCCAAGTTCATCTTAGATTTTACGGTTTTATTTAAAAAGACCTAAAAATCGGTTCGGTTAGGTTAGGTTCGGTTTTCAAAATAGTTTTGACACCCCTAGATAACTTTTTTTAGGTTTGAATTACAATTAGTTAGGGCACTTACAATTAGTTAGAAATATAATAACACCTTATCAATTATAGCAAAATAATAGAAAAAGTAAAGGATTAGCTTCAATCTTTCCCATTTTAGGCTCTAATCTTCCCCATTTTCTCCCCCTCTCCCTTTCCCAGCAAACATACCCAAAGCTTTAAACTCTATTAAAAGCTCCATTGACAACCATTAGAAAGCATTCAAAGCTTTGAATTCGAAAATCGGATTTTGTGAAATGGATTTGTTTGTTGCAAACGATTGGGAATATCCTTTGAGTTTTATATGTCAATTTTGAGGTAGTTTGGTGAAGATTAGAGGTGGTTTGGTCGGAATTTCAAATTGAAGCTCGAAAAGGAAGAACAATTAGTTGTGTGTATTTGTATATCAGATGTGTTATTTGTACGTCCAATGTATCAGTGATCATACTGTGACATACACACGATATACCAAAAGCATACAACATAATTGAATGTTTTTTGCATGCTAATTGTATGTGTTAGCCAAATTGTATATATTTTGTAGAAAAATATAGTGTATTTAAAAAACAGGTTATTCCCCTAAACTGAATAATTTCGCCTCTAATTTTTGTACATCTAGGTAAAAGTCCCTTTTACAAAAGCACATTTCATAAGCAAATTAGCGAGCTTTCAACAGATTTAGGCCCATGTTTGAAGGCCCATATTGAGGGGGGAGCTTAGCTACAGGACCTTTGAATTCAAAGTTTACTACTTTCTCCGTCTCAATTTAAACGTTTAAATTTTCATTTTTCGAACCCACGAGCAAATAAATTTTTAAAAAAAAATTTAAACTTTTTGAAGCTGCTAAATTGAATTAGATTAACTTAATATTTTAAGATTAAAATTTATATTTTGAAAAGTATTATAATTTGCAACTTTTCTCATATCTATTTGGTGAAAAAATCCATCTTAGAATGTTAGTCATAGTTCATACAGTTTAATATCGAATTAACAAAAAGTGCCACATAAATTGGGACAAAGGGAGTATTAGTTGTAAAATTTAGGTGTTTTCCTTTTCTCTTTCTCCAAACATTTTAAACTTTTACGAATTTTTTTTTAATAAACTGAACTTCAAACGGTTCCCTTCAAATTTTTTTAAAATCAACTTAGTGGGCAAAATTTAAAGAAAAAACTTACAAAAAAAAATGTTCATACTTCGCCTCAATTTATAAATCATTTTTCGAGACAAATTTGACTAAACCAACTAAATTGAATTAGATTAACTTAATATTTTAAGATTAAAATTTATATTTTCTAATTAAGTTATATCTATTTGGTGACACACAACCGCCATTTAATATCGAATTAACAAAATGTGCATAAATGAGAGAGTTGTAAAATTTATGGTGTTTTCCTTTTCTCTTTCTCCAAACATTTTCTTTCTACGTTAGATAAACTGAACTTCAAGACGGCTCCCTTCCACAAAATCAACTTAAAAAAACTTACAACATACTTAAATCAACTAACCAACACCTACAATTTACTACATCTAATTAAGTTATACTGACACACACACAACCGCCTTTAGGCTGAGAGAGAAAACAACATTAGTACTACGTACCATACTACGTTTCCTAATTAAACTTGGTAACATAATTAACTTAAATACCATCTAATAATACATAAAAGCATCACCAGAAATATTAGTTTCTTTTCCTCGGAATTGATCTGATCCATCTGAAAATGGAAACCCAACTTGTTGAAATGCCACGTCATCATTACTTGGAGCCTGCATCTGGTAGTCCATCAAGTTATTATTAATCATTTGTGTATTATTCTCAACATGAGGATAATAATTAGACTGATCATGAGCCATTAGCATCTGGTCATGATCATAATTTGGATGATTCTCATGATCATCAACAAGATTAATCATTGTTTGGTGAAGCCATATTTGAGTCTTGAGGAACTTGACATAGTGAATTGCTTCTTCTAACATGGTGACAGTGTCCATTTTAGAACCACCAGGTACTAAACTTTGCAAAATCTTGAAACGATCACTTATTCTATGCCTTCTTTCACGAGCAGCTACACTTTGTGGATCAGTTGATAACTTCACAACTTTCTTCTTCTTTTCTTTCCCATTGATTTTGCTTGAAGAAGAAAAGCAAGTGGAATGTTGTTCATCCATTGATATATTAGTACCTAATTACCACGAAATTCTTTTTTTTTTTTTTTCTTTAAGATAAGTTTATGAAGTTTGAGAAAGGAGATTGTCCATGCATGGTTTATATAGAGGAAAATGATTGCGTTAGGTACGTGGGACATAAATGAAAAGATTTTGATTTCACTGACAACATAATGTAAAGTTATTACTGGCAGATCAATTAAATTATGTACAGACACAGTAGAAAACAGCCCGGTGTACAAAGCGTCCCGTGTTAGGGCATAATATTTTTTTATATTATCATTTTAATTTAACAGGTTATATATAAGAAAAAGTACATATTATAATAAGTTAAAATATATGATAATAATTCTGCTGTCTCAATTGATGTGGCATAATTCGATTGAGAGTCAAACTTTTAATGCAAAGGTCCATTAATTCGAACATGAAACTTTAAGTTTTTTTTAACTAAAATTTATATATTCAGAAACTACGTAAAATCACAATAATTGACAATCCAAAACATTTAAAAAACTGTGAAAAAATTGCGATCAAAGAAATCGAGGGCAAGATATGAGTTTCTTGGGGTAAATACCCGTCCAATTTGTAGGGTCAAGTTCAATAGGCAAGCAAAAGAGGTCTGCTATAGCAAATTACCTAACATTACTGACAGTACGTTAAAGTATTTCTGTATACGCAAGGATTGTTCGATGTTTTGCCTCAGCTCCTCATTTTTCTTTGTAGATCTCCGAGAAACAGGAGGAGATGCACCATTACACTATAATTTTGTTCCAAACTATGTACTCCTTCCGTCCCAAAATATTTGTCAGTTTTTCTTCTCAAGAGCCAAACTACATAAACTTTAATTTGACTAATATTTTAAGATGCATCTTTTTACCATATGGATATAAGAAAAGTTACAACTTATAGTACTTTTCGTACAGTGTTAACTATCTAAATTTAATTTTAAAATATTAAATTAATCTAATCCAATTTAGTTGTGAAAAATTTAAATTGACTCTCGAAAAGCGAAACGTGATAGCTATTTTACACGGACGGAGTATATGTATTTAGAAATTCATCGAGTAGGCGCAAATAATATATTTTAATTCAGTAACTTAAATGATTAAAGAATTTAATGATCAATATCCCAAACCTGTAAACTTTAAATACTGAATCCGTTTCTGGTGAAAAAATTATCCCACACATCGTTTTAAGAACTATACTAGAATTGAAGATAGCTAAATCTATATTTTGGAATTATTCTTCACACACTATTTAGTAGTACTTCTTCCGGTCCATTTTACTTGTCATATAATATTTACGTCTCTAAAGAAAACATTAACTTAAAGGATAATTTGACTAAATTACCTTTGAAAACATTAACTTAAAGGATAATTTGACTAAATTACCTTTCTTTATTTTTTTAATTCAATTTATTACTACTCTTCTTTTATTACATTAATCTCTCTCCGGCTATATTTATGTATTAAAAGTAAGGGTAAAGATGAAAAAGAATTTAATTCTATCTTAATTTTTTTAAATGACAAATGTTTCAGATCAAATATTTTAATAACCCTGACACTGAAGTATAGATAAAATGGAGCGGATGGAGTCGGAGTATAATATCGCAATTCGCAAGTTATGTCATTAACAAGTTGAGGTGATCAAACGTTTCTGTGGTGTTACCAAAGTCCAAAACTATTACTTGCACCTAGTTAGACATAATAGTTTAATTTAACGTGCAAAGTTATATTATATTTTTGTCAATTTCGACATTTACAGCTTAGATACAAAAATGTCTCGATCAGTAATTAGATAATATTCCCATATACCTTAGATGTAGAAACGGGAAAAAAGATTGGAACGGAGACAGATTAAACAGAGATTAGGTTAAATGAATAGTTTAAGAGTCTTTTCATACTACTACTGGAAGGGACATGAGCAAGCACTGAATTCTAAGTTGCTAGATATGAATGTACTGCCTATAGAGATAGGGGCCAAATCCAAAAATATTACTGTTCCTTTCCATTTTATATTTTTCTTATCTGATGGTATTTAATTGTACCAGAAATTTAAAATATTCATTTGACATATGAAAAGTTTGGGTTTAATCTATACCACCAATTAGATTGTGGATTGATTGATATAATCCTTTTATCCTTAACTAGTGATATAATTACTTGAGCCGAGGGTCTATCGTAAACAGTCTCTCTACCTGTAAAGGTAGGGGTAAAGTCTGCGCACGCTCTACCCTTCTCATACCTCACTGGTGGGATTACACTTGGTATGTTGTTGTTGTATCCTTAACTAGAGAACTGAGGTTCGAGCTGTGATGAGTCAAATTCTTCACTAAGATGAGTCAAAATATAAAAAGTAGTCAAACACACAAACAAGCCAAAGGAATAAAAACTTACTGATATATGTAAATGATTGTTTTTACCTATTTACACATTTTAAAATTTTCGGGGGGCCGGGGGGGGGAGGGGAGGGTGGTCAATTTACTATCCTTGGACAAGAGTGGATCCGCCATTAGGTTCGAGACCTGACAATAAAAAATTTCTGATAGAAAACGTTTTCCCCTTTATTGGACTTGCATGTTGCAATTTCGAATTAGTCAGGCCAGTGAGTTCAGATAGAATCGTTATTAAAAAAAAAATTAATCTATCTTTTTTAATATAGAGAACTTCACTTTAGAGTACTCATAAATTTGAATAACTAATGAACTGAATTATTAAAAGTTCTTAAAATTATATAGAATTATGTTATATGTAGTAGGAGTGGGACTTTTTAATATCATTAGCAGTGTCAAAATATTGTGAGAGGTCTGAAAAGAAGTGTCAAAAAAAAAATCGGAATGTGTCAAATGGAGTGTAAATTAAAGGAACAGGGATATCGATTTTTATGATTCATTATAATAACTTTTTAATGATATATTATGATCTTTTTTAATAAGAGATCTGCATGCAATAAATAATATACAAAATTCGTAAATGAAGTATTTAACCTTTTCATAAATTTTTTCTTCTATTTTAATTGTAATCCGTGATAGAAGATTAATTTTTCACTGAACTCGAAGTAGATATTTGAACGTCGTTGGTTATACTTTCAGAACCAATTAATAGTTGGGGTCTTACGTTGTTTCTCTTCCTAGGATTCATTTTGTTTGTTTAAATGGAGAATAATTACTGCAGTCTATCGTCTGGGATAGTCAGAACAAAGTGCTTTAATTTCTCTCTCTTTATTAGATCTTCTTTTTTAAAGTGCAATTTGCATGAATAGTGCTCTATTATTTCAAACTTCTTTGTACCTAAAAGTGATTTCAACATTCAATCTTTGTGATTCTGTTAATCTCTTCATAGTTGACATATGTTAGACATATATCCCTTGGGAGTTTGGAATTTTGACCAAATCATCTCTTTGTCGATTCATAAAAAACACACCATACCCTATTGAACTACCACATCCTAAAGTAATTTCCTGAAATATTGTTAAGAAAATGAAACAAAATAAGGAAAATTAACATGATATTATAAACCACAAGGAATATTAGTATTATGAAGCCAAACCTGAGGGGAGGGTCTCCGAAATTATCCCTTTAATTTATCTTGAGCAAAATATATAAAATTTTCAAAAAACTTGGATAATATTTTTTTCATCTTTCACTAACATGATATAAATACCAAATACGATCCCTCCCATGGAAATCGACCATTTTCATTTTTCAATAGTATACTAAATCGTTTTAAATTAAAATTTTCTTTAAATTTGTTATGTGATGATATTTTAAAACTCATATAAAGATCACAACTCTTTACAAGTAATATCTGCCTTGGAATGTCAAAAATTTAGGAGTAGTTAAAGTTAAAAAAGGAAGTCGAAAAGAAGCTAGCGCTATTATCTGATTAATTGACATTAAGATTGTTTGGGGCGGGGGGGGAGGGGGGTGGGTGTCAAGTGTGAAAAAGAAATGAAAACAGTAGATGTAGTACGTACAATCTATACTAGATTGAATTAACTTTAGCTTGTGAAAGTAACTTAATTAATTATCATGGTTAAAGATTTTAACAACATCAGTATTGTTTAACTTGTGATAATAAAATAGTTATCATTTGAACCAACTTACCAACTAATGTATATTATAGATATCTAAGTTGTAACTATCAATTCGTTTTAAGTTACTCCCTCTGCTTTAATTTTATGTGACATCATATTATTTTTAGTTTATTCTTAAAAGAATAAATTTGAAAAACAAGCAACGTTATACTTTCTGTTTTACCCTTTATGTCAAAGTTTTATAATTACATATATGTTAAAGCACGTTTAAGGCCGTAAGTTTCAAAAGTTGTATGCTCATACAAATGTTATGACATTTTTTAGATCACTAATTTTAAAAATCTTAATTTATTTCTTACTCCGTATCGATTTAAATTATGTCACGCAAATTGAAACATAGTATATATATTGACGGTACAAAAAATTTCTGCACTATCACTATAGTTTATCATATGACAATAAGCTAGTTATCCTTTTTATTATTTACACTACTAATACATAGAAATTAAAACCCCATTGGATTAAGGGACAGGAGCACATGAAGTTCCGGTTTTCACGAATAGGGTGGGTAAATCTTGTTATTGTTACTTGTACTGGTGAAATAAACATGCTTTAACAATCTTCTCACATCAGTCAAAACTTTTTTCCTCTTCTTTTTTCAATCAGTTAGTATGTAGTCTGATGAAAAGAGTATTTCAAGATATACATGCTGATGATAATACTTGACATGCTTTAATTTTTAACCTAGTGATTTGACTCTTTAACTAAAATTACTATCAAAAGAAGATCAATACATAGTATATAGAAAAAGACATGACTACACTTGTTTCTTTTTCTAGTTACTGTTTGCATAGGCAGAAGTAGTCACTTCTTTAAGTAGCTAAATCAAAACTAATCTCAGACAACGTTGTTTTCTATTAACGAGGTACTTTTTTCGCTTCTTTAAGGTCACAAGCTGTGCTAAAAGCTGCAAAAACATAAAGCTTTTTTAGTTCATAGTGTTAAGTAAAAGTAGTAGGCTAAATCTTGAAAATAATAAGTTGGTGGAGAAAGTAACATGTGGCCTTAACGCAGATGACAATCATACAAACTAAAGCACAATTATTTGGTTGGATTTAACAGAATGAAGTAAATTAGGTTTTGTTGAATTCTAGCTATGAATCATCTTTTCATCTTGAAATATAAGAGTTACAAGGAAATAAATAGGATTTCACTTATGTACATTTAAGGGTCGTTTGATTACTGGGATTAGGATATTAATCCTAATTTATCTAGTGTTTGGTTATTGGAGTTGATTACTCATATGATCACTACTCAACTAGTAGATATTATCTCAAAAAGTCATTTTCTTTGTTAAGAAAATTGGAATAAAGAAGAAATGTGATTTTCTGAGATAATAACTTTAGTTGAATGACCATATGAGAAATCAACCCTTGGTTATTGATATTAACTAAAATCAGTAGAAACACTATATACTTAAATTAGTATTATCCAGCTATTCCATATAGGATGTAGGATTATAACCTCAGGATCATACTTAGGGCATCCCCAACCCATTGCACCATTTTTTCACCAAAATGGTGCAAACACTAAAATTGTGCAAATTAATTCCAACCCATTGCACTATTTTTTACACCAAAAAATAATATTCCTTTTATATTCTTCCCTCTCTTCTATATTATATCATTTTCTTTTACTTAAATTTTATTTTTTAATTTCATAAAACAAATCCTTTCTTTTTTTCTTTTTTACAGATCCATCCCATGTAATTCATAATCTTTTGTTATATAACCATTTAATATAAAATTATTTTATATCATAAATTTTTAAATAATATAAATTGTAAGCAAATATTATACGTTATACATATTAATGGATAATTCAAATAAAAGTGAAATCATTGATAAAATATAATTAAATAAATATTACATTAAGGTAGAATTTATTTTAATTTCTACATATATATTAAACTTCCATGATTAGTACGTTGCTCCCATAAATGATCTATTAATGCATTACGAGTGCAAAATGAGCATCTTTGTTCTTAATTTTTTTGTGTCGAGCTAAAAATTGTTCAAATCGGTAATTTTCATCAACTACCATTTCTACTGTTAGAGTTGGACCTTCCCAAGCATCTTGAATTGCTGCATTAAGATCACGCTCATCCTCGATTATCATGTTGTTCAGTATAATACATGTAGTTAATATATCATGTAGCATTTCTTTTCTCCAAAAACGCGACGGCATATTATTAACAATATATTATATTTTATATTTGCACTTTTCATTTTTGTGATGGTTATATTTTTTTTGTACAATTATAACTTATAATAAAATTAACTCACAATTTTATATAAAAATAATATATACGAAAATTAATTTATAAAACTTACACTCCAAAATTAAGATGTAAAATTAATATTATAAGATATTACATAAAAAATAATTAGGTATATTAGGAATCTAAATGTAAAAATTAAAATTTATAATATGTTAAATTAAAAGTGTTATATAATAAAATAATAAAAAAAAATATTAATGAATAGTAATGGTGTAGATGAATAGGTATATTAGGAATCTAAATGTAAAAATTAAAATTTATAATATGTTAAATTAAAAGTGTTATATAATAAAAAATAATAATAAAATATTAATGAATAGTAATGGTGTAGATGAATAGTGCTGCACTAAATTTGGTGCAACACTATTCATGCACCAAAATGGTGCAAAAAATAGTGCAAGGTTGGAGCTCCAAAACACCATTTTCTGCACCAAAATAGAATTTGGTGCAAAAAATGGTGCAAGGTTGGAGATGGTCTTACAGAATTATCCTTGTTCACCAAACAACCCCTGAAGCGTGAATATTATATTTTTAAATTTATTGAAATATGTGAAAAGAATTATTCCCCTCTCTCTCTCAAGCAAAATACAAAATTTTAAAATTTATGATCTTAAACGTGAATATTATTTTTTAAATTTATTGAAACATGTTGTCTTAAACACGTTACTGCATTTGTCTGACTATAAAAATTCTCATTAAAAATATAGAAATGTGCCGTTACTGTTTTTGGAATGGACTTATAATAAGAAAATATTGTGAAATAAAGTGGAACGGAGGGACTGAATATGTATTTTAACCTATTATATAACATGTAATTTATCGCATTTTCAAAGTACTAACTACTAAGTTCGCCTTTTAAAGAGGGTCAGTTGTAATTTTCTTTTACATACCTTATAATATAAAATTATTAATTTTTTATACTATCAGATCACTCAATGTATATCTATAAGTAAATCTCCTTAAAATATGAGATTTGAAATTTAAAAAATAAAATATGTTAGTATCGATTAAGTTGTTACATTAAATAAAGATGATCTGATAATGTAAAAATTATTTATATTGACAATACAAAAAACTTAAATATAAATATCAGCTTATACGAGTTAAACTCAATATATTTAAAATGTTGTTTGAAGGTGACTATCGGATGGGACAGTGAATTGAAATATTGAAGCGCAATTTGCTGCTAAGGGTCGACAACTGGTCTACTGCCTAACGCATGTGATAACTCATAGACATGTCCAACAAATTCTTCTCAATGTCTTCAACATTTCCCCTTTAGTTACGGTGGCATTTGAATCCAGTTTTTGTGAAACTAGTCTTTGGAAAATAATTTCAACGTCTGCGGGGAATATTTTATGAAAACATATTTGGTGTTATATATATAATTAAAAAGGCAAGGGAAGAGATGTGTAGAGACATAATTTGGATGGAGAGCAATTTTATCTCACATGAATTTGATGTACAAAATGAATTGACTTAATTATTCTTTGATAGAAGAAAATAAGCAACTTGCGAGCTGATTCAGGAAATAAACTTATTTGTGAAATCTAGATCGATTTGATCTACGGCCATTTTCTAGCAATTGGTATTCCTTATTGATGGCACCAGACAAGCCTTTTCCAAATTTGGGAGCCGTTTGGACATGATTTGAAATCATAATTTGAAACCATGAGATGAAATAATGTTTGGACATGCAATTTTGATTTCTTAAGTTGTATTTTTTCTTATAGACATAAAAACCCCACAAGTTGTAAAAACTATCAAAACTTTCCCAATCTTATACAATCTTACCAAATGAGCAAATCATAGTTTATAACAAAATTAATAAGCTACTAGAAGGCCTTTCTGAAAAATACAACATCAATTGATCAAACTTTAGTTCAATAAAAAGGAAATTTAACATGAATAGTAATGTAACTATCCTTTAATATAATCCTCCCACATGGTACGAACATAAATAACGGTTGGTAGAAGTTAATGAGGTTGGTAAATGGTTGGAGGGACTAATTGTTAAAAATATCTACCGACTTATGGGTCTTTTTTTACAAAATATAAACTTATGAGTCAAGTGTTACATTTAAAAAATTTGAAATCATGATTTGAAATCCCAAATCATGCCTTTTTGGATGATTTGGGAGCTGAAATCGCATGTTACGTTAATTTCATCTCATGACCGGAAATCATGACATGAAATCGTATGTCCAAACGCCTACTAAGACAGAGACTCTCTATCCCTTTCTTTATATGTTTTAGGGATAAGGTGTAACAACCCGTGTGGTCATTTAGGCATTTTATCCTTTTACCCCTGTTGACCCTTCCCCTAGCTTCGTTAGAGTCTTGTTTGATTTTTGAGGAAATTAGAAGTGCTAAGTTGAATATGTGAGACTTTTGACCAATAGTTGACTTTTGAGTAAACGACCTTTTTGTGATTTTCACCAGTTTCATTAGGTACGGAGGGTCGTCTATAACTTGGTAGGATGATTGGTTCGGTTCCTAAGGCACTCGAGGGTATTTTGGTCCTTTGTTGGAACTTATTTTTGGGTTTTTAGGGGTGACCGGGCCAAGATGACCTCTGTTGGGAATTCCGAAGGCACGGGTGAGTTTGTAGCATGTTTTTACATTGGCATGCATATTTGGTTTGTATCGGGGAGGTCTCGGATGGATGTCGGGTGTTGAGTTGAGCTTGGTGAAAACAATGATTTTGTGGTTTACTGGTGTGCCGGTGATGCGGAGATTTGGCCGTATCTGCGGGCCCGCTTCTGCAAGGCCTGTTCCGCAGATGCGAAATTGTTCTGAGTCGGGTAATTCCGCACCTACGAGGTTTCTTCCGCATGCGCCGTATCGCTTGCGAAGGTTTTTCCGCATCAGCGAGGTGCCAAGTCATTTAATGAGTCCACTTCAGCGTACATATCTCCGTAGAACTGAGTTCGTGTCTGCGGGCACGTGTTCCGCAGAGACGGAAATCTCTGTTTCCAGATTTCTTAAATTCCCTAATCCGAACCCATTTGCCTCATTCAGCAATTTGAAAACCTAGAAAGAGATAAGAGGCGATTTGAGGAGCTTTGGTGATTCTTCCTTGGGTAAGTTTCTTTTACTCTCCTTGTGTTTTATTTATAGTTTACTCTCCTTGTGTTTTTTTATAGTTTAAGTATGGAAATATTGTTAATATTACGGATATAGTTGGGGAAGATTGGGTTATAAACCCTAGTGACGATTTTATGAGTTTTGTTAATCTAAATGAGTTTTGTTGGAAAATCTTCTTGCATGGGATCATTGGGGTGTTAGTTGTAAAGCTTGAATCTTTTTTATTTTTTATTTTTTATGTAAGGATTTGATTATGGGAAATTAGGGTTTTCTCTAAAATTGGGGATATTCGATTAATGACGAAATTGATGCTAAATTGGGACTAATTTGTGATGATAATTAGGGTTTTGACTTCCTAAGCTTTGATAAATCGTTTTCCAACTTGAAATTCCTATTTTTGCCCTTGTGGGCTCGGGTTTCCTTTTAAAGGTTATTTTTCGATTCGAATAATTTTATGACAATATGGGTATATTAGTCTTAGATTCTAATGTAGAATAATAGATTGTTAGACTTCGATCGTTCGGAAGCTATTCGGAGGGGAAAGGCTTTGGCTTGAGGTTCGTGGCACCTGTTCGGCCTTCGAGGTAGGTTACGACTTACCTTCTTCGACTTTGATTAGCGAATCGCACGTGTGATGTAGTTGTTGACGGGGAAAGCATGATAGGCCTTCGGGCATGGTTGTGGTGTTAATTCCACTAGGTTGGTATGATTTATGATTATGTGGGCTTGTCGCCGTTCTTTATGCACATATTGACATATGGTGTACTTGACTACGTGTTGTGGTGATGCGGGATGCGTTGGTTCTATTTGTTGTATTGGGATTGATTTAATGATGCGTTCCATGGTAGTCTTGATAATTCATGCAAGGATTGAATTGGCTTATTGTGTTTGTGAATTCCGTAGAAAACTTATTGGCAATGTTACATGTGATACTTCATTCTTGCATTCATACATGATGAAAGAGTTATGGAAATAGATTCAGAATTAAAAGAGTTGTGGAAACGATTTGAAATGGAAAGAAAGAGAAAAATGAAAGTAACATGTGATTATTGCCATGATCCGAGCTTTATACCGGATATGTTGATAAGCCAAGGCCTGTAGTCCGTCTGGGGTGGCTAGTACATGAACTTTGCGGGTCCCTCATGGGTCATGACTATTGAAGCGACAAATGCTTATAGCATGTGTGTACAGATTTGAGGTATTGGCCATTGTATTGCATAACATTGCATCTCGCATTATCGCATCATATATTATCTTATCGGATACTTGTTGGTGTTGTACTTGTGTTATGATCTGTGGATGGGGTATTTCTTAGAACTTGACAGACTTTTGGAATAGAAGCTTAACCTAGGCTATGACTTGATGATTTTGGGATATTCTGCGCCCGTTGATTGTTGTTGATTGTCTTATCTGTTTACTTGTCGATTTCTGTATTTCATATGCGTTAACTAATCTTAGTCGGCCTATGATGCTTACCAGTACTAGTGTTGTACTGAGACTACTCTTGCTACACTCCTTGTGGAGTGTAGAGTGTTCCAGGTTGATGTTTGAGGTCTCGCATTGTTCGAGGCTATTATCGGAGACTTGGGTGAGCCGCTCCCTGGATCTACAGCCCTGAGACTTCTCTTATGCAATTGTCTACTTCTATTCTATAGACAGTTTTATTCCAGTATTGAGATGTATTTCATATTTTCACTTGTAATCCATTTAGAAGCTCTTGTACAAGTTAAGACCAGGTTTTGGGAATCTTAAGGTCTAAGTTATACTTCCGCATTTGTTTATATTAGTTCAACTATTATTTAGTGTTTTCAATAAACTTAATTTTCGCACTTGGTGTTCTTAAAATGAGTAAATGATTTGGGAATGGTTCGCGTACCAGGAGAGATAGTGTAGGTGCCACCACGACCTGCGATTTTGGTCGTGACAAGTTGATATCAAAGTCCTAGGTTACCGGTCTCACGAGTACAAGAGCAATGTCTAGTAGAGTCTGGTGGAATGGTACGTAGATATCCGTACCTATCCTCGAAAGGCTATAGGACATTTAGGAAACTTCCATTCTTTCATTCCTTTCGTGCTACTTCATTCCAATTGGTATCTAGTCAATTCAAATTGGTATCTGAACTTTCTTGTGCTATTCTCTCACTGATAGTGGGAGCACGTTCTTGAATTCGTTAATGAGAGATTTGATATGATATGGTGCGGTATGGTACGGGATGTGTTATTCTGATACAAGCTCGTGGCCAAGTCCAGCTTTCAGCCATGATTGCGATTCTGTAGTTCGATATAGGAAGGTGGAGTGATAATACAAAAGACTGCATGATCTTCATGTCTTCATCGGTGAGTTGCTCAGAAGTCGAGGGAGTAAACTCATGGTTGCACAAGAATGAATTGCTCGAGGTGTGATTGGTATGGGGAAGTTTCGGCATCATCAAGTTTAGTATAGTAGGTGTATGGCACAAGTGTATCAATGACAAGTCAGCAATTCAGTAACGGAAGAGTATTGATGTCAACATCAGGAAACAAGTGTAACTTGGGGAGGATCGTCGGATTTGACAAAAGTATAGTGACCGTGTTAAGATTATGAAAGGAAGTTGAGGATAAGGACAAGAAAGGAAACTTTTGTGGTAAAGTGTGAGGAAGTAAGATTTCTTAGGCGATATTGGTAAGAGTACTTCTTGTGCTTTGGGACGGAGACGAAGGGAAGAGAATTTGGATATAATAATCTTTGCTATATGAAGGGAACAATTGGTATCTGACGTGCTCGTCAGGATAAGGTTGCAAGATGTACGAGGGTGGACGTTGTATACGGTTATGAAAAGTTAAGTCGGGCTTCCACTTGACAGGATCGTAGTGGTAGAATAAGAACTAGTGGTTTGTAGGTTTCTTCAGGGAAATGGCTATCGGTTCTAGATCAGAAGGCAAGGTTAGTTGAGATGAGTGGGAACTTAAGGTATTGGGTAGCTCTGGTCTTTCAACAACGAGTGTGTTCGTCGGGTCGTTCGATGTTTCGAGGTGATAAAAGGGGGTCGTTTGAATAAAGAGATTGCTGATTTGAGAGTTATGTTGTTGTTATATAATGTAGAGTGAACGTAAGGGTTCATGGATGAGTGGTATGTTCGTTTATCTTGTAGGTTAATGGAGGGCCAGTAGTTGACTAATAGAAATACTCTAGTGATGGGCTAGTGTGCAGTTTTGGTACACAAGGATGTTATCGGATGTTGCATCTAATCTTGAACAAGGGTTGTGGGCATTATATCTGTTGTGTAAGTTTCGACTAGTCCCTACTACTACTGGTGTTATGACTTTGTGGAGTTGATCAAATAAGAGGGATAATCGTATGATTTGATTAGAGGTGTTCTGGTTCGGTAATCAAGGATCGCCCTGCGGGTTATGAATTAGTTCAGTGGTGGTTTGGGACATTGCATCGACAATGATTGATTCTTGTTGGGATAATCAGGGTTGGTCGGTAATTTCTAATGGGAAGACTTCTTGAATAATGGTTTACGTGATGCGCCGGATTTAGAGTGGTTCTCAGTTTGAAGTTCAAGTGAGGCAAAGGAAACTATCGATTGTTGAGTGTGCGGCATGATACTATCTCCAGGATTGACTCGGCTATTTTGCAGGACTGATGACTTTGCGGTATACCTTTGAGTGGGTTCGAGTGATGGTCGGTCGATGGCGGTGAATGTGATCTGAATGGAATAGAGCAATTGAAGAAGTAAGATAAAGGTATAGTTGATCGAGAATCGACATGAATAAGGTACATCTTCGGGGTTACTTGTGTCAGGTATCGATTGTGGTGTTGTTGTCTTGCATCTTTTAGATGATGTATGATTGTTAAGTACGCTATAGAAACGGACTAAGTGTTATGATGAAGTTCCATAATCAGCGACTGGCGAGAAGCAAATTTCAGGTGACCGATGTTACGGTTCGCATTTTTGCGGGCGGGGTTAGTGCTCGGAAAATCTACTTCGAACTCGTTGGTGGTCTTTCAGACTTTGTTTTAAAAAGTCGCCACCTAGTTTTTAGGAAACTAGGAAAACCAATTTCGAGGATTTATTCATATACCGTGAAAAAAGCCTTCGTAATCCAAAGTTCTAGGTAAGGGTTCTGGTGATCCCCTAGGGAAGGTGTTACGCACCCTAGTATTAAGGATCCGTAATAAACGGTTGACCTTCAAATTCCAATGTATGAGTATTTGCATGAACTGTTTATTCGGTGTTTATTCCCGTATTTATAAAATCTGCCATTTGCATATCATTTTGAAAAGAATTGAATATATCCCCTTTATCTATGGGGTATTTAGATTCGGATTTATAATATCTGAAGACACATAATTTCCTTTTATGTATATAAGGATAGTATATCAAAATCGTTTTGATTTATAAGTTAAGTATAATTTGATTCATGCTTAGTTTCATACTTGGCTCGGGTCAATCCGTTTAATACATTTAGAACGCCCTACTCTAAACCCTTGTATTTACGAATTCTTATGAACTCAATTTTATGACACAATTTTTCCTTGTTATTTATGTGCATAAGACGAACTTAGCCTTAAAATCCATAACCTTTTAAAGGATGCATTTTTCATTTTGGGCTTTGGCTCAAATCTCTTTTCATCATTTGTACTTCTTTTCTAAACAACACTGGCTTCTCACATGCATTATTTTCAGGAAAAATGTCAACCAATATCTCGATTTCTCGTTTGTTGGGCACGGCCCAAAAAATATTTATCTTTTTGGGTTTAAAACTTAATTTGTTCTCAAAAGGATATGCCTTTGGGTTTGAAATTTTTTAATCTGATCTTGTTTGAAAAAAGGTCAAAGTTTTTGAAATCTTGCTTTCCTATTTGTTCGTGTTAAACTTGTATTTAGAGAAAACAGTTATCCATTTTTAGACTTGGAGAATTTATTTATACTAAGCGGGTTTTGAAAATTCGTTTTGGGGACCTAAAGTCGACTAAACGGCATAAGTACCGTTGTCCCAAGGCGGCTAATGCAAACCATAAGCTCCAATATATATTTGAGTTTTACAAGTTTTCTACAAATACAAAACACAACAGGATTACACATAAAAAGAAGACATAAATAAATAAATAAATAACTAAATAAATAAGAAGAAGGGGAAGGCTAGGGGCGTACCAAGACCCTAGTTGGCCATTTTTACCCATGGCTGGGCCTACTATGCATTTAATAATATTAGCTTCCATCTTCGTCTTCATCGGACTCGATAGTTTTTAGAAAGAATTTGCCTATTGGGCTTGGCCCAACAGGTTGGCTGGACTTGGCCCGAATGGCCACGCAGTGGAGAAGGAAAAATAAGAAGGACCCGGTTAGTTTTCAATTTACTGAACTTATCGCGTATACAAATATATACAATGTATACATACACGATTTAAATAAAAACAGCACATGCACACGTATATATGCCACTGGGCTTTAATGACCCAATATCAAACATAAAGGAAAGCACCCGAACCCCTTTAGTTTCCTACGTATTATATTGGGCTAAGCCCATCTATTTTCAAACAAAGATCCAGTTGGAGAGTTAAAGGGCTTAATGAGATCCCCTCTTAACTTCACTAAAGTGTATACTCTATGTATATTTAGCATATTCTCACACAGTATACTAAAGACATACACTTAGGGTTTGTATATCAAATGTGCATCAGGTGTATACCTTCCTCTTTTGAGGACCTAAGGTATGTTTTCTGTATATCCAGCCTTAACACATGTTTTAGAGCTCACATTTTAACTAATTGACCAGGTCTTTACCCCTTTTACTTATATCAAAATGATTCCTACCTTGTACAAAGGCCACACTCAGATATAGACTAGTTAAACAAACACCTAAAACCAAATAAGTTATACAGTCAGACATTGGCATTGGCACTCAGATTCTAGCATGTTCACATAATAGGAGGGAAGGCAGATTCAATTTAGACACGCATCGTTTCATAATTCTAAATTGTGCAAGAATGGAAAGAATATGTATTTCACACAATATGCCAAACACAGCATGGGGAGGCCATAGGAAACAACTATCCTGCTGATCAGGAGTGAAATACACAGGACACAAGACTCATGGCACAAGCAAGCACACACTACGGTATACAAAGAAAGCAACTGCAAGTTGGGCAAACAGGTACAACACAAGAAAGCAAGTTTCAGGAAGGTCTAGATATATAAGGATGGTGGCAGAAATGGATCTTCAGACTCCAGTCAAGATTTAACAAGGTGAAAATACTATGTGGAGAGATATGCAATCCTTATACATGATATAACTCAGAGGAGATAGAAAGAATACATAAATCATCTAGATCTCTTTGGTGAAGTCTTTGAAAGAGGGACAATGCCCTCAATATCCAGGTTTCATATTGCCTTTAAGTTCATCCTTTTGTGTCTAGTTTAGTCATATATATGCACCTAGATTCATCACTTGGTTTCAATAAGTTATTCATTAGTGTGTGTCTGATTCTGATCTGGGTTCCTTGGTTCTGACAATAAAGTTCATATGATTCTAAGGTATTTATACAGTCGGCATGCACCCCATCGGCTTATAGAAGTGCCATGGTGCCTTTATATGGAGGAAAGGTATTGTGAACCAAGTAATGCCTGGTTCTCCCTTAATCCTCGCCCAAGGCCCCTTTTAAAAAAAAGCTCTTCTAGGCCATGTGATTTTTAACTTACTCTTAATCCCTTCTAATCATAAGGAACATTGTCGCTTAAACTATTCACAACCAAGTGTCTTAACAAGTTCAAATGCATGTACACATAAGCAGACAGGATCATTTAGGCTAGGACTAGAACCATTTCTCACCACTAAGGCCTAACAAAATTTATACAGAGCCATCACATAGGTCAAATTGTCATTAGCAAGTTCCTTAAGTCATTTTAACTCCACAGAACCATCTCAAGCTGGTCTGAACACTCATCAAGTCATGTCATGCTATAAACTATATCTGACCAAGTCATAGAAAGTGTATATGAGACAGTCAGTCAAGTAGTGATAACTAATCATCTGGACAAAGTATTAAAACTCAGAACCAAACCCAAATAATTCAAAAGGAAGACAATAGGTAGATTTCCACTTTGAATCTTCAACCAGTTTTATTCCAGATAGAATTATGTAGGAATCTCAAGATTTAAAATATAGATTCAGATTAGCAACTTGATTCACTCCTCTTACAAATTCTTAGGTATGGGACAATCACATATGTTAATTAGGACCAGTGTCAACTCTCACCTTAAGGCATTCAAGATCTTTAAACATGATTCAAAGATATTTCACGCAAACAAGCAACCAAATGGCCCTGGATTAACCGTGGTTCTCAATAATGGTCTTCTAAACACTTAACCTGATCAAACTTTTAAGTCTTTGGCACAACTAGATTCACAAAAAAAAAAGACAAATACTCAGCTGGTAGTAAAACAGGTCCCCAAAATACAATGTGCAGGTGCAAAGACAACATGATATTTATTTCACAAATAGGCTATATGGTAAGAATTTTAGATTTCTACTCAAGTTCTAAGGGCCTAGCCTCTTTTAAAAGACTAATTCAGATAACTTACTGACTTGCTTTTTAGGCAGGGTTCTTCCCACTAATATACACAAAACTCAAGCGGACTTAGGCGGTTTCATTCTCCCTCCCCTTTACCTAGTCCCACTTTAATACTGAAGCAGATCAGTCTTGTAAAGCAATGTCAACCAAACATATTATTAACAAACTAATGATTCATTGTTAGTCCACGCCCTTCCCTCTAACATCCTTCCAATTAGCTTAGATCCCTTTTAAACTTACTCCTATTATGGTTACGCCCTTGATTAATGTGCAGCACTAACTTAATAATAGCTAGTTTACTAAGGCTAGGTCCATTCAATACCTATCAATTCAGACTTAAGTTGTCAGTAGCAAGCCAACTGTCCTTTTTAAACAAACTCGTACCCAAAGATCATGGCCAAGTAGAGGTTTTTAAGCACTACGATATCTCCTAACAAAACATCAATAATTTACAGGTCTTGTTTTAGCTTGATTTGTCTTTAATATATGAGATAAGCTAGACTGAGCTCTGAATAGGACATGGGACTCTTATTAAAATGCTATATTCCTTATCAGTTTATATATTTGATCCCTTTATTCATCATATTTATATAGGTCAACCAGTTATTGTACACTATAAAGCCTACCAAGTCAATAGGAAACAGAAGCAAACTATAGAGAATGTCAAGTCATTGCACTTGTGCAATAATGCAGCATTAATCAAGGAAGACATCAAGAGTGAACAGAGCATTTTGTACAAGGATTCTTTAGATACAAAGTTAAGATGATTCTCACTTAGGAATAGTAGGGTGGAAGCATGACAGTCTCACCTTTTAGAAGAGGAATATCACAGGTTAGGCTGATGAAAGTTGCAGACTCACTCAAGGTTCAAGACAAGTATCATACAACAACACTTAGAGGTATATCTAGGTCATTAGTTCTTTCAAAGTAAGTATTGGCACATTGAGAGGGAAAATGATCAAATAGTGATCTAACCGCATGTCATATAGGCCTTTAGAATAGGGCAGTCTTATCAAAATCATACAATCTAAATTATTACTCAAACAGTTATGTAATACCCTATATGTCCTCTAATTAGCTAAGGCAAACTCTTTATTCCAACATATTACTAATAGTGAACTGTTGACCCTCACCAGACCTCAAACTTATTCAACATGGATCATTTCAGTTCTATAGCAGTTCGCACACATTTTTTGCACAGGATTAACATGAATCCAAGTCCTTTAATTCAAACAAACAATCCAAATATCAGGCTAGGCACATAATTAGTAAAGGCATCATATTAGAGGGGATTTATTCCAAGTTCACTCAAATAATGCTAATACAAGATTATTTTATGAAACTACCTATCAGCTCCAGAACACTTAACACTAAAAAAGGACTAAATATCAAAAATAACAAAAATAAATGACAAGCTTAAAGTGTTACCTTTTTTAAATGCAGCCTTGGTCAAGAATTGGATTCGAAAGCTCCTTTGTGCTTCCAACTCCCTCTTCAGCCACCACACAATGAAAACAAACAAACAAACTTTTTAACTAGTGACTCAACTCAAAGGATCAAGTCTAAATTTTTTTAACTAATAACCCTAATTTCGAGTACAAGTGCTCAAATGTGGAATCCTAACTCTTACACGATGTGGGACTTGCAATATTTGAAAGATATTGCCTTAATTCAAGAAATAACTGCTACGATGAGTCTGAATCGACAATGGAGGGTCCGATTTGGACTTATTCGAGTCAATCCCAATAGACTAAAACCAACCATTGAAAATGCGAATTCAAGGATGCAAACAAATCAAAAATTAATTAAGGATCTCAGTGGTTTGACTGAGAAACAGACAAAAAAGTGAAAAAGAAAAAAAAACATACCATCCTTGGGTTTAATCAATCGAATTTTAGTGAAATAGGGCAGTGGCAATTGCCTTGCCCTTTTGGGCCATGGCAAGGCCTGGTGACCTCTGTCCTCGTCTGAAACATTGCCAAAAATGGCATTTTGAACAGAGGATGAGAGAGAGAATGTGAGGTAGCGGCTAAGGGTTATCAAACCCTAGCCATAAAATTATGAAAATGGTGAAAAGGGGGAAGGCTGAGGCCTTTTGGCTTTTATGTTGGAGGGATTTGGACCAGGTCGGCCTTATTGGGCTGGACTCGGTCCAAATCCGAGTTCAATTAAAAAAAAGGCCTTTCTTCATGTATACATCAAGTGTATACACATATATTTCATATATATATATATATATATATATATATATATATATGTGTGTGTGTGTGTGTGTATACTTGGTGTATATCTTTGGGTATATCGATTCCTAGCAATCAATAATTAAAATTAGAGGAAATTTAAATCAAGGGGAAAATTGGGCCACAAATACTTTATTAAAAATAATTTTAAGAAGTTGGCTGAGTTGTTAATGGGCCTAAAAATGGCCTTAATTAACGGCCTAACATATTTATTTTATTATGGCCTTTTAATCAAATTTTGAAAATTAGGTTAAACCTATTATTTTAAAATAAATATTAACGAGTGCCGATTTTGCAAAACAAATTAATTTCTTTAAATGGTGGACTGACTAAATTAATTATGATCAAGGCAAAAACAAAAGGAATATATATATATATATATATATATATATATATATATATATATATATATATATATATATATATATATATATATATATATAAGGGCTCAATTTTGCAACAATTATCACTTAATTAACTAACTAGCCTAATTAAAACATTAAAGGGCAATTATGCTTATTTTGTAAAAATCAGGAGTTAAAAAGGTTAAATAGTTAATTACTTAAATTATTTAAATTATCCAAACTTTCAAAGATAAAATAAAAGGAAAAAAATATTTGAAAATAATTTTAATTTATTAAATAAGAACTCTTCCTCTTTCTCTCTTTCCTCGTTTTTTTTTTTAAAATTTAAGTTTAACAAAATCTCATAAAATATCTTGAAAATATTCATTATTCTCTAAATAAAAATATGATGCATGGAAATCCCGTTTTACTAATTTAAGGGGAAGGAATATTGAGCTGGGCAATTTCTAAAAATCATTTAAGGTTGTTAAAATTCTCAGCTCATTCGTTTACTATCCGGGGACTCTGAATGATTGAAATAAATTATGGGAGGTCAAAAATTAGATGTCAACAACCGGCATCTTAAGTTTTATGGAAAGGTGGCTTGCGTTGTAACAAGATTGGGTAGTTTCGTAGCACTCTTCACTGGATACGCGAGAGTTGTCCAACGAGAAGGAATTTTGGGAATCTCTATAATTTGAAGGCTAGAGTTATATTTTCGAGGTGAGACCGTATTCGTGGTAGTGGATTATGTTGTAAGTATTACTAACTGGTAGCTTGGGTGAGCATTTTGGATATCGAGACTTGGGATTAATTGCGCAAGGTTGGTGCAAGAGATTGCGAGATTTGATACTTTCGGAATTGTGATAGGCGTATCAGGGTGTTGAAATTGGAGATTCGATGGTTAAAGGTGTATTAAATGAGGCTGCAGGTTTTGCGCTGAAATGTTCGGGATCGTGAGAAAGTTAAGTGGAAACACGAGGGGAATTTGATGTTTTTAGAGTTCATGGGGTTCCATTAGATTTGCGTATCGGGTGCAAGTTGAGAAACATGAAGGTTACAATCATAGAGCATGGTTCTTCAGCACTAAATTGATGACTGGGATAGAATTCAACCTTTGGAGTCGAGGTGACGGCACATGATTGATTATTCATGAGAAAAGGATTAGAATTGGTCGCCACAGATATGTGATAGGACTGTGATTGGTTTCGTAAATGTTGGAGTCAGTTCGGGTGACCATTGGTGATATTCGGGGAGTTGTGCATTTTTCGGATCAGAATTGTTTAATTTGAGCTGGTGGACTATGTTTATATTACCAGAGGGACTTATGGGTTTTCTAGAAAATCACCTTCAAGAATTTGATGGATTTCAGTTCAGAATCGAGGTTTGCCAGTGGACTTGATGGTATTTTACCAAGGGCAGCTATTTAGGCAGTTATAATGGTTTACCATAGTACTCGGTGACGGTTTGAGGAGGTATAAATGGTTAGGGCAGATCTTAGAGTGATCGGATTAGTTCCGACAGATTTGGCTCGACAAGGTAATCGTTAAGTATGGTGTCAGTATGGTGATTTGAAGATTTCAGAAGGCTTGGGCGATGGGTTTTGGCTCGGTGGTTTCAACACCGGGTTACAGAACTAACAGACTTAGAACTAGTGCAATCGGCTCGGGTAAGATCAGTTTTGATGGAATTACTTGGAGTTTTCTCAGATAAAGCAAGGATTCTTTTCTGACAAAAGGAAGTCATGATTTGGGCTTGTGACGAGTGTTTAAGTGTTCTAAGGAATCTTGGTGCGACGGACGGCCTTGGAAGGTCTGCAAGAAAGATTAGTTGTCACGACCCAACCTCATGGGCCATGACTAATGCCCGAACTGGACACTCGTATACGAACCTATTAGATATAGTCGGACTGAAACTAAGGACAGTATGGAAACTTGTAAAAGCAACCGAAAGATTCATAATGCCATATATCATAATAACCTATCTCCTGAGGAGTCACAGCTAACCAAAGCATAACACAACTATAATATGCAACCGTATCGACACGAACTGATCGAAAACCGAAAGATTCATAATGCCGTATATCATAATAATATCTGCGAGGAAATAACTAAAGCATAACATACTATATATAGAAATACTCAAAGCCAACCGTATCGACACAGCTGATCGAAACCCGTATACAACCCACACATATGTCTACAGACCTCTAAGAGTATCAATAGTGAAATATGACGGGACAGGGCCCCGCCGTACCCCTGGATAAACATAAGTCTACATCAAAAGATCCGTACCAAAATAAGCTAGGCTCGGAACAATGGAGCTCTCCAAACAAATGTATGAGTAGAAATCCTGTTGGAGGATCACCAAATCGAGTATCCGTACCGCGGCATAAAACGCGACCCCGAAGAAAGAGGGTCGACGAGATATGTGCGAGTATATAAAGCATGAAATACAATAGAGAGGATCATGACCGAAATAGAGATTACGGGGAGACAAGTATGGCAATCAAGAAAACACGTGCATCACGTGCCTTATGAAACGAAAATCATGCATAGCTATATCATATACCATATCCACCCATTATGGACTCGGTGAATAAGTCGTATACATGTATACCATGCCCGGCCCATCATGGGACTCGGTGCCATCATCACATCATCATATCATCATATCATCATATCATCATATATATATATACCGTACCCGGCCCTCTAGTGAGGGACTCGGTGAACAATGCAGGTGCACGAAAACATACCCGGCCGGACTCGGTGAAAGATATATTAACGGCATGCACGAGCGAGTACGAGCAACCATATGCAAACTAAATCATCATCTGAGACTCAATAGAATAAGTAGAATGAACCAACACTTGAGAATTAAAGACAACAATCATGTCAAGTACCCCTCGAATGTCATTATGGATTATATCAAAATAGGACTTCTGGAATCATAGACACGTATCAAGACATAATGAAATAGCTTCTGGAAATCAAGAACATTAGCCATCCTAGTGTCTCTAAGAATAGGAGCTTCTTTGGAGTTTATACATTCATCGTTTGTTTGTCTCACATAGATCATGCCAAAAAGAAAGAAGGGATAGCTTTACATACCTTTAACGCTTATCCGCGATACAATACGAACACGCTGTCCGAAGTACCTCAACCTATATTAAAACGTTAAGAACTATGGTTAAGCTACGGAAAGGTTTAAAACGTATTTTAACGTTAGTGGCTTATTTCTAGAAAATTGGGCGGCATTTCTCCTATATTGTTCTTTTCCCTCTCATCCAAACTAACTACGAAACGACCATATCAACATCAACAATCACACGTCCAAGTTACTATATCAAAAACTAGCCAAAACAAGACCCAAGAATATCCCGAGACAGCCCGCACCATTCCAAATCAGCCCACACATTACAACATTCGATAATAGTCAACATAACGACTACGACATATTCAAATTACTCCTAGTAATCTATAGCCACAACACTTCATCGAAATGACCTTATAATAGTCCAACAATTACAACAACACAATGCATAATCTTACTACACCTAGTCCTCCAATTCAACAAGAACAACAACACAACCGAACGGTATCCTTCTCGAATACAATACAACTATAACCTTAACTATCAAATTCCTTCACTTTCATCATATATCAATGACAACAATAACGACAACATTAATCAAAATTAATCCACCATTATTAGATTAGAACAGCCCCAACACGGCCCAAATAGAACCTTAACATTAACATATACAATTCCTTCACTTTTAACACATAATCCATAACAATAATAACAACAACAACAATCAACCCAATCTAATTGGAACGACTCCAATTCTGCCCACTTACAACGCCAACAATAATCATGCAATTTTCTTACTTCCAATTCCACTTAATACAAATTAATCTCTCCATTACAACATCATTAACTCCAATTTCATGACAAAAGAAGAAATCTTACCTCAAATTTAATTAGGACAGACCTACAATAACTTGCACCATTTGCACCACTTCATCTTCTTCAACTTAAACTCTAACCTTGCTGCTCCTCTAAATGCTTAGAACACCTTAGGAATTTAATTTTTCTCCCTTGATCACCTTGAGCTCAGCCGTGAGCTTTTATGGCCGTGAAAATGCCATGGCCATAAGCTTCTTTCTTTCAATTCAAGGTGAAGATTAGCAATTTATTGGTGTTGAAAAGAGCTGGCCGTGAGCTTCAAGGAGCTGCTGCCATGGCCGTATGGTGCTCTCTCTCTAACTCAACTTGTGAATGATGAAGTGCTTCACTCTCTAGTTCAACTTTGGAGGAGATGAATATGAATTATGAGTAATCAATAAGAATTTATAGGCTGCCCACCATGTTGACACATGCCCCACTATGGCATGGACCAATCAGATTTGGCCATGTTGTAGCGGGGTCCATTGAGTCTTTGAGCTAAGTTAAAGGGAGTTTTGATTGATAAGATGAACGAGCAATACTATCGTCGTATTTCTTTCCTGTGAAGGTTTTCGTGTGGCTTTAATGAAGATTTCTTGATTGCCGTCAGCTTTCGTACTTCCCTTTATCATTCGAGGATGAACGACTATTTAATTGGTATCTGATGTAACGGCCTGTTTGGTCATTTAGGCATTTTACCCTTTTACCCTGTTGACCCCTCCCCTAGCCTCGTTAGAGCCTTGTTTGATTTTTGAGGAAATTAGAAGTGCTAAGTTGAAATATATGAGATCTTTGACCAATAGTTGACTTTTGGATGAACAAACTATTTTATGATTTTCACCGGTTCCATTAGGTATGGATGGTGGTCTATAACTTGGCAGGATGATTGGTTCGGTTCCCAAGGCACTCGGGGGTATTTTAATCCTTTGTTGGAAACTTATTTTTGGGCCTTTAGGGGTGACCGGGTCAAGATGACCTCCGTTGGGAATTTCGAGGGCACGGGTGAGTTCTTAGTGTGTTTTTACATTGGCAGGCATGCATATTTGGTTTGTATGCGTGAGGTCTCGGATAGATGTCGGGTGTTGGGTTGAGCTTTGTGAAAACCAGGATTTTGTTGTTTACTGGTATACCGCTGATGCGGAGGTTTGGCTGCATGTAACGACCCGTTTGGTCGTTATAGTATTTTCTACATTTTCGCCCTTTTTTGAGCATTAATTAGCTCACCTTTGACCCGAGGGGACCGTTGACATGATTCCCAAGGTGTCTAGACTGGATTCGAGCAATATTTGGGAAAAATAGGCTCAAACAGAAAAATGATTGACCTAAAGTTGACTTTTGGGCAAACGAACCTTTGTCGGAATTCCGTCTATCCCGAGAGGTCCGGATGATGGTTTAGAACTTGTGTTTGTATTTGGTTCGGTTCCCAATACACTTGGATGCATTTCGGGACTTGTGTTGGGAATTTGGGATTAAGGCATCGGGGGTTGACTCGGTCAATGAGACTTACGTTGGAAATTTCGAGGGCACGGGCGCGTTTTTAGCGCGTTTTTATGTGAGACTATGTATCTAGTATGTGAGCAGATGGCCTCGGGAATTAGTCAAAAAATCGGATCGAAAGGTGAAACCTAGGTTAAGTTTCTGGTGTCTGGTGTCCGCTTTGGCGACACCAGCACCACAGCAGCGGCACTGCTGGAGTGGTAGCCCTGCCACCGAAGCGGTGAAGAGGATTCTGGCCTCGACCGCTGGAGCAACACTGTTAGGGCGGTGCTAGTGCCGCTGAAGGGGGTGACGGACAGTTTTGTAAAGTTAATGAAGTGTTAAAAACCCTTAGACCCTCATTATGTTCCATTTCGATATTTGAGCTTGAAGAAACTGCTCTTAAGGATATTTGGAAGAGAATCTTGGAGGTAAATCCTAGTTATTTCTTCTCTCCCTTTAAACATAATCATGCTAGATTTACCCTTTTCTCCTTAATAAACCCATGGTGATGGGAGTTAAAACAGGGTTTTGGAAGAACATTGTCCCTAGGATTATTAATGATAAATTGGTGATGTTTATGCTAGATATTGACTAATCTAAGCTTATTAATCATATATCTTCCACTTTTAGCATTGAATTTTGGAATTGAAGACTTAGGGCTTATACCCAATTTGGGGGTTTTGCTTGAAATAAAAAATTAGATTAATCCTTGAGCTAAATCAACAATTAGTGGTTGGGTTATGATTACCTAGTACTCAATTTGGTATTTTGCCCTCGAATTTCTAGTTTTGCCCTTGTGGGCCCGTTTTCCCCAATTTCTAGGGTTAGAATTGACCTAATTGAAATAGTAGCAATATTAGTATCATTCTTCATGATTTCTAATATATAATTCGATTATGCTTAGACTACTTTGGTTCTAAGGTTCAACGGAAAGGCAAGGGAAAGGAGTGAGTTGTTAGTGTTGCGGTTCGGCAATCCAGGTAGGTTATGGCTTACCTTTGGTGAGACTTCATATAGCGAAGCACATATTTAGATTATAAGGTCGGAGACAGCATGTGAACCTTTGGGTATGAAGTTGGGTAGGTTATTACCTTAGGTTGGGCCCTGTTGTGGGTTGGGACTAGCCACCCCGTTATGTGTGCTTTGATTGTTCAATTGTGATGGTTTGATGCCATGAGTAGTTGCTAGATATTGGAATCTGTGTTATTGTCTTGATTGAGATAGAATTGACATACCCGTTGTTGGTATTTGTACTTAGATATGTTGTTAGCGTACCCACTGGTGGTACTTGTGATATTGATACATTATTGGCATATCACTGTTGGTATTGTGATATGATACATTGTTGGTGTACCCATTGTCGGTACTTGTGATATTGAACTTGATTGTTGATGATTGATATACGCATTGCACGCATTCTCACACATTCATGATGCATGGCCGATACCCGGTGATGATCCAGTATCGTTGATGGAGTATAACGATATTTTGATAAACTCTTTTACTTGAGTGACTGTGAAAAGGCCGATGTACGAAGATTAATTCCGGAATCGTTGATTGTATGAAATTGATATTTGATAAACTCTTTTACTTGAGTAATTGTGAGAAGGCCGATGTCCGAGGTTCAATTTCGAAATCGTTGATTGTGTAAAACTGATATTTGACAGACTTTTTTACTTGAGTGATTGGGAGATGGACGATGTTCGATGATCTATTCCGGCATCGTTGTTGCATGGCCGATTCCGATGATATCCCGGAATCATTGTTAGTGCATGGACTCCGCGGGTCCCCCAGGGTGGTGCCGGTGAGAATCCCCCCGTGGGCAAAGATCCGGGGTCCCGTCTGTCTGTTGGGCAAAGATCCGGGATGGGTGGCACTTAGACTTCGCGAGTCATGCTGGGTTGTGCTACCAAGACGTCGATATTTCCGTCTGGAGTATATGTGTACACCTCATTGCATGGCATGGCATTGCATTCATACCATTATTGCACCGTATTGCATTATGACTTGTTTAAGATACTTGATGATTGGGTTGTGATGATTGGATTGGATCGGATCGGATATATTCAGACTTGACATATTTGGGTTTAGATGCTTTACATAGCGATGACGGATACTCGGCGATGATTATATTTGTTTATACTTGCTAGTTTCCTTGCTTATCTGCTTATCTTCTGAATTGTGTTAACTATTCTTAGTCGGCCGATGATGCCTACCAGTATTGTTGTTTGTACTGACCTGCAATTCTTTGCATTCTTTTATGAATGCGTAGTACGAGTGAATTTTATCATGACCCATTTTAAACTAGGTTGTGCGGGCACCTACCATTCTCACCTCGGTAGGCGAACCATTAACTCAATGTTCACAATCAAGAAATATAATAAAATAGCGGAAGAAGTAAATGACGTAAGTCTCACAATATAATATAATATAATATAGATAAGTGCATAAGTAAATTAATCCACCCCAGTAGTTGGTCTGGTCATACAAGAACATCTAAATCCGAATAACTCTGGTCTGAATAATAATATATAAAATGTCTCAAATTATGTCTTGAAAGAAAAGTAAGACATGAGCAACAAAAGAGTCTTCGACGTCAGCGGACGCCATGATCACTCTGGAAAACTCAAGTAGAAGCTTAGGAGTCGATCAGCCACGAGTCAGAGAAGTAGATCCGGCCTGATACTCTGCATTCATAAAAAAAATGCAGCAAGTGCAGGTCAGTACAAACAATAGTACTGGTAGGCATCATAGGCTGACTAAGCATAGTTAACACAATTCAAAAAATAACGCAGATAAACAAGTAAACCAATCACTCATGGAACAATATAATTGTAACTGAGTATCCATCAACACCTATGTAAGTATCTAGCCCCAATATAATACGCCTGAGTATATCTAATCCTGGAATAATCAACACAATAGAATCAACAACTCAATCCATCACAATACAGTCATCACGACATCTCACTCAAGTCATAATGCAATGCAATGCAATAATGGTATGAATGTGATGCCATGCCATGCTATGCAGATGAGATATACACATGTACTCCGAACCAAAGTAGTCTCAGCACAATCGAATTCTAAATTAGAAATCATGAATAATGATACTAATATTGATAGCTATGATATCAATTAGGTCCATTTTAACCCTAGAAATTAGGGAAACTGGCCCACAAGGGTGAAACGGAAAATTCACGAGTAAAATACCAAATTGAATCCTAGGTAATCATAACCCCCAGGATTAATTGTTGATTTAGCTTAAGAATTATCCGCTAATATGATTTCTAGTAAAACCCCCAAATTGGGTATGAACCCTAATTCTCCAAATCCGAAATTCAACGTTAAATGTGGAAGATATATGATTACTAAGATTATATTCATCAAGTTTTATCATAAACATCATCAATTTATCATATAGGACCCTAAGGGAAAATCTCCCAAAACCCTTCTTCAAATTCTAGCTCTAAGGGATTGTAAAAGGGAAGGGGGAATTCTAAGATGGTTGTAATTAAGGAAGAGTAAAGGATTGGACAAAGTTTACCTCCAAGAGTTTCTTCAAATTATCTCCAAGAACAGTTTCTCTAAGCTCCAATACCGAGATATGAAATAATGAGGGTCTAAGACTTATTTAAGACACATTAAATAAAATATCACTGCCCATGACCGCCACGGCGGAGGGAGTGTCGCTACAGCGGTGCCGCTATGGCGGCTAGGCTACTTCCGCAGCGGTATGGCCTATATTTCCCATCACCGACCCAGCGGTCATCACACCACCATAGCGGTGCTGCCATTGCGGGCACCAGACACCAGATTTCCTGAATTTCTCTAAGTCTTCAATCCGATTTCCGAGTTATTCCCAAGGCCACTTGCTCACAATCCGACCACCTAAACCCATACAAAAATATGCTACGAACGCAATCGTGGTCTCAAAATTTCCAACGGATGTCTCGTTGACCGAGTCAACCACCGGTGTCTACTTTCTATTTCCCATCCAAAGTCTCGAATTGCACCAAAATGCATTGGGAACCGAACTAATCATACATACAAGTTCTAAACAATCATCTGGACCTCTCAGAGTTGAAGAAACTCCAGAAAAGGCCCGTTTGCCTAAAAGTCAATCTCGGGTCAAAAGTGAGTCAATCAATGCTCGGAAGTGGCGAAAGTGCCAAAAGAGCCGTAACAACCAAACGGGTCGTTACAGATCCACTTCTGTGACCCGTGGCTGATCGACACTTCGACTTTCTCTCGAGTTTCCAGGGTGAGCATGGCGTCTGCTGACCTTGAAGACTTTCCTATCATATGTCTTACTTTTATTTCAGAGACATAGACATTTATGTATTAGTATTCCGTATTGTACTATTCTCCCTTAGATGCTCTTTGTATTATTCGGACTAGACCACTGGGGTGTTTATTGTCTTACACATTTATATATATTATATATATATATATATATATATATATATATATATATATATATATATATATATATATATATATATATATATATATATATATATAGTTACGTAATTATTCTATTCATTTACTTAATTTTCATCCTTTTATGTATTGGTTCATTGTTGGGGTGAGGGTTCATTTATCGAGGTGAGAAGGTAAGTGCCCGCACGGCCTAGGAAAAATGGGTCGTGACAAGTTGTTATCAGAGCCCTAGGTTACCCGGTCTTTAATACAAGAGCGTGTCTAGTAGAGTCTCGCGGATCGGTACGATGAGCTCCGTACCTATCTGCGGGAGGCTATAGGACATTTAGGAAATCTCACTTTTTTTCTTTCCGTCGTGCTACTTTATTCAAATTGGTATCTGACTCTTATCTCTTCTCTCACAGATGGTGAGGACTCGAACTACTATGGCCCGAGAATTATTTTGCCGAGCCCGCGGCTACGACCGGAACTAGAGAGCGAGCATACGCCCGAGAGGCGCGGAAAAGCGAGAGAACGCGGCGCCAAAAGAAAAGTTGGAGCTCGATAGCAGACCGCGCCGAGAGAGATCTCCGTCCCCCGAGCCCGAGGATGTGGCTCTAGCTCAGACACAGCCTGAGGTTACTTCCGATCAGGCCATACATAATACTATGGCCAAAGTATTACTTCATCTTGATGCCCAGCAGGCGACAGCCGGTGCTACTACGCCCGACGGGGGTTCACAGACTAGGGTTGGGGCGCAGACTCCTGAGTCGCGACCTATGCGGGTAGTACATCCCGTTACAACTATGGCTCCTCGTATTGATATGATACACGCTCCTGGTGATGAAATTAGGCCCATGGAGGGCGTTGTTATGACTGCTTTTGATAAGGAGCTGATTGAGAGATTCAGGAAGTTAGAGTCGCCGAGACTTTTTTTTTACCTGTCCGAGGATGCCTATGAGTTTATTCTTGATATACAGAGTTCTTTTCGCACCGTATGGGGATAGTGGAGAAAACGACGTTGATTATGTGTCCTACCATTTTCGCGGCGACGCGAAGACGCGGGGAGGTATTTCGTGGCGTACGCACTAGGGTTCTCCTCCTTTGACTTGGACTTTACGGGCCTTCCATGAGAAGTATGTGCCCCGGTCTTTGAGAGATGCGCGTAGGGAGCAGTTTCTACACCTTGAACAGAGGGGCATGTCCTTGGAGTCCTATGTGACCCATTTCCTCTATTTGGCCCGTTATTCTACTCCGTTGATCCCTACTGAGGCCGATAGGATCAGGCGCTTTGTTGGAGGACTAGTGGGCTCTCTACAGATTCCTTGCCTTCAGATGGAGTCTATGGGGGCTTCCTTCCAGTCCATTATCGAGCATGCTTCTATGGTTGAGTTAGTAGGCCCGTGGTTTTGGTGGTGGTGACAAGGGCCATGTTGACTTGTAACAAAGTTTTGGGGTTGGTACGAGGGGCGAAATTTTAGGCCACCTCGGCCCCTATTCCGATCATCCCGTGCATTCAGCATTACCGGCTTTCTCTAGTGAGCCATCCAGGCAGAAGGCTCCTGAGAGTTCGTTCTCCGGACCGGTAGAACTTTGAAACATCCCCCGGTTCTTCGGCTTCTGTGTTTCAAGCACTCGACTCCTAATCTACCGTAAAGACTCATTGTACGGAGAGGTTAGGCATGTTGCCGAGGAGATGTCCCCGTATCCTGGCAGATTATTTCCTAGTCGAGGACTTTTCACGGTGGTCGAGGTGGAACTTCTCAGAGAGACGGTGCTTAGTCAGGCCGCGGTACTTCCCATGGTTCTAGAGGTGGGTCCCAGCCATCTAGAGGTGGTACTCAAAGTGCGAGAGGGGAATCCTAGACTGGGCGTGGTAGAGCCCATTATTACTCATTTTCTGGTAGGCTCGAGGCAGAGGCCTCAAATGCTGTGATCTCAGGTACCATTTCTATCCGTCATAGAGCAGCATCTGTGTTATTTGATCTTGGATCCACTTATCGTATGTATATGCATTTCATGCCATTGGTTAGATTTTGCCTTGTGATAGCATAGATATACCTATTCATGTGTCTACTCCAGTCGGAGATTCTGTGGTTGTTGATCGAGTCTACCAGTCCTGTTTGGTTACTTTTATGGGGTACGACACTTGGGTAGATTTGATGATTCTTGATATAGTGGAATTTGTTATTATATTGGGTATGTCCTGGCTTTCTCCTTATCATGAGATCTTGGATTGTCACGCCAAGACAGTCACCTTAGACATGCTGGGCATTCCTAGTGTCACGACCCAACCGGAGGGCCGCGACGGCTTCCCGGTGCTAACCCACCCGGGCACCTCTTATCATACATTCATATTTACATCTAGGCGAGCCACATAGCTAAATCATACTTTCCATCCATTATTCGTACTAATCCCATTGGGTATATATATATATATATATATATCACCATCAATAACAAAGCCCATATCAATGTACATAAGCCGATGAGGCTAACAAAATGAAATCCAAAATATGGGCCGACAAGGCCAAATACATCTAACCATATACACATGTCTACGAGCCTCTAAGGAGAGTATGTCATATCATATAAGCGGGACAGGACCCCGCCATGCCCATAAGTATGTACGCAAAAGAATAGATACCAAAAGCTGCAGCTCCGAATGAGATGGAGCTCCGCTACGTAGTCCTTGAGTAATAAAGCTATAGATCAAGCCTTTCTCCCTGGCCACCTGCGGGCATGACGCAGCGTCCACAAACAAAAGGACGTCAGTACGAAGAATGTACTGAGTATGTAAAGCATGATCAACATCATTATGAAAGCATAATAGACAACATAAGAAATAACATAAGATGGGAGGTAGTAGAACCATCATCATAAACACTTACTTGATTTTCATAGGGACCTTCCATTCTAATGCGTAATCGTGTACATACATCCATATCCGTATCCATACTCGTATCCGTGCTCATTTACGTTTCATATCCATATTCATATTCATATTCCTATTCTTGTCGTATTCATATTCATATCATTTACATAGCATACCCGACCATGAAGGTTTGGTGTTTGTACGTACCAGGCCCTACCAAGGCTCAGGGTTACACATACCTGGCCCTACCAAGGCTCAGGGTTATCCGTACCCAACTGCAGTGGTGCGCGCGCAATATATATATATATATATATATATATATATATATATATATATATATATATATATATATATATATATATATATATATATATATATTAGCAAACCCGGCCATATGAGCTCGGGGTTACATAATAGTCATACATAGACACATATACATAAGCACTCATAAGCATCTTTAGCATCATTAATATCGTCGTTTCATTACATTTATCCTTAAAGGATTACTCATCATATAGGGAATTACTTAGAATCATATCATATCGAGGATCATGAGCTTTAGTAGCTTTTTAAAGATAGAATCATTTGGAGGACATCATGGGCTCATGAAAGGATGGGCGAATAGCCAAAGAAACATGCCTTATTGAAAGAAGGGTTAGCCTTACATACCTTTTCATTCAACTATTCTATCGCTTGAACGTTCTCCTTCAATGCCCACGTTTTTACCTTCATTAGAGTATATACTAACGTTAGAAAATCGATAGCTTTGTATACTAAACTAAAACTAGAGAAAATTGGACAGCATCTCCTTTGTTTATATAACTTCCTCCATATCATATATCAACTTCCCAAACATATATAATAACATTCACAACATCATAACAATAATCTTCATTCTCCTACATTATCCATATTCCTCAATTCACTTCAAGTCATCCACATCCATGGTCATAGCACACTATTACATTCACTCATATATAATGTTTGTCCCATGTTCTTAATATCATTTATAACATGATTATAATCACAACATATCAAGAATCATGACTCAACGCAAGCTACTACTCACAAACACCACTATTCTCACATTCAAGACCCATTTTCTATATTCTTCTACAATCCAAGTCTTTCAATGTCTCAATACCTTAAACAACATGGAAATATAATAAAACTTACCTTAGATGGTGTAGGAATGAACCTTGAGTGGGAATACTTCACTTGAACGAAAACCCTAGTTCACCTCCATTGGAATTCCTTGTAGTCCTCTAACCCTTGGAAGCTTTCTAACACACGAACACTTGATTCTAGTCTTTTGAGCTTTGTGTTCTCTTGGACTTGAGTGGAATGTGCTTAGAGAAGGGTTTTGAGCTCTCAATACTTGTAGAAGATGAAAAATGAAATAAAAGAACCCAAGGCATCTATTTATACAAAAACTAAAAATCAGCCCGTCGGATACTATACGGACACTTATACGGTCCGTATAGTATTGTACGGTCCGTATAAGTGGACGTGGTTCACCACCCTGAAAATCATCTCCCTGCTGGGAGTTATACGGACCGTATAAGTGGTCGTATAACTCCAGTTCCCTGAAATAGTTTTCCGTCGCTTCGTTCGATCTCCAATCCTTATGGAGACTTTTTAACACTTGTTTAGCACCTCATTAACAATCTAAGGGACATTATAACTCTTCTCCAAAACATCATTAAGTCATCATTAATTCGGTACTCGTAAATCCTTTTCGATACATAACGTATACCTTGCCTTTTCTCGGCAACTTTCTTCTCTTACCTCGAATGTCTTTGAAATCTCAATTAGGGTCATCAAATGCTATTTCTTACTTATATAAATATCGCATACCTCGTGCCGTTCGTTAGTCTATTCACTGTGCATTAACAAAAAAAATTTCGAGGTGTAACACCTAGGCTTGAGTGGAGAGGTACTCCTTGTCCCGCTCCGAAGAAGACAATTTCCTTCCTTCGGGCACAGAAGTTAGTGAGTAAGGGGTGTTTAGAGTATTTGGCGCATGTTCGTGATAAGACTGTTGCATCTCCACCCCTTGAGTCTATTCCTATTGTGATCGACTTCGCGGAGGTATTTCCGTCAGATCCGCCGGGTATGCCATCCGATCGCGACATTAATTTTTATTTCGATGTAGACCCGGGCACTCATCCCATTCCCATCCCACCGTATCGGATGGCACACCTTGAGTTGAGGGAGCTTAAGGAACAATTGCGGGATTTATTGAGCAAAGGGTTCATTAGACCGAGCGTCTCCCCGTGGGGTGCTCCTGTGTTATTTGTGAAGAAGAAAGATGGGACCATAAGGATGTGTATTGATTACCGCCAGTTGAACAAGGTCACTATCCGAAAAAATTGCCATATGCCTCGTACTGATGATCTGTTTGACCAGCTTCAGGGTGCTTCGGTGTTTTCAAAGATATATTTTCGTTCCGGCTATCACCAATTGAAGATTAAGGTGGACGATATTTCGAAGACAGCATTCCGGACGAGATATAGCCACAATGAGTTTTCAGTGATGTCTTTTGGGCTTACCAATGCCCCGGCTACATTTATGACTTTGATGAATGTCATCTTTAGGTCGTTCCTTGATTCCTTTGTGATTGTGTTTATTGATGATATCTTGGTGTACTCCAAGAGTAGAGTGGAGCATGAGAGCCATCTCCGTACCGTTCTTGGGTTGTTGAAGAAATATAGCTTGTTCGTTAAATTTTCTAAGTGTGAGTTCTGGTTGGTGTATGTAGCATTCTTGGGCCATGTCGTTTCTAAGGAAGGAATTATGATTGATCCACAGAATATTGAGGCTGTGATAGGTTGGACGAGGCCTACTACTGTTACTGAGATTCGTAGCTTTGTAGGTTTGGCTAGTTATTACCGACGCTTTGTGAAGGGTTTTGATGCCATTGCTTCATCCTTGACCAGATTGACTCAAAAGGATATTCCCTTCCAGTGGACGGATGATTGTGAGGAGAGATTTCGAAAGCTCAAGCTTCTTTTGACTACAGCCCCGATCCTAGCCTTACCTGTGGAAGGTAAGGATTTTGCTATTGATTGTGATGCTTCCCGTATGGGTTTGGGTGCGGTGTTGATGCATGAGGGTATAGTGATAGCTGATGCTTCCCGTCAGTTAAAAGTTCACGAGAAGAATAACCCTACCCATGATTTGGAGTTATTGGCCATGGTCTTTGCCTTGAAGCTTTGGAGGCACTACTTGTACAGTGTCCATTATGAGGTTTTTACGGATCACCGTATCCTTCAGCATGTGTTTACCCAGAGAGATCATAATTCCAGGCAGCGCCGATGGATGGAGCTCCTGAAGGACTATGACATCTCTATTCTATATCATCCTGGAAAAGCCAATATGGTAGCTGATGCCTTGAGTCGCAAGGCAGTGAGTATGGGGAGTTTAGCTCGATTGATTGTTTTCGAGCATCCGTTGGCCGCGGAGGTTCAGACTCTGGCCAAAAGTTTCATTCGTCTTGATATTTTAGCTCCGAGCAGGATTTTGGCTTGTATAGAGGCGAGGGCATCCTTACTGGATCGGATCATTAGTTTGAGGATGCTCAGTTGAGCAAGATCCGAGATAGGGTTTCGCGAGGTGAGGCCAAGGAGGTCGTGCTTGATCCTGAGGGCATTTTGAGGATTAGAGGATGCGTGTGCGTTTCTCGTGTTGGTGATTTGATTCAGTTGATCTTATCTGAGGCTCATAGCTCTCGCTATTCCATTCATCCGGGGGCGACTAAGATGTACCGAGACTTGAGACATCACTATTGGTGGCGTCGGATGAAGAGAGATATAGTTGATTTTATGGCTAAGTGTGAAAATTGTCAACAGGTAAAATATGAGCACCAACGGCCCGGTTGGGTGCTTCAGAGGATGCCCATTCCCTAGTGGAAGTGGGAGAGGATTACTATGGATTTTGTCACGGGTCTTCCGAAGACCCTTGGCAAGTTTGATTCTATTTGGGTGATAGTGGATCGGTTGATGAAGTCCGCTCACTTTGTCCCAGTTCAGGTTTCCTATACCGTGGAGAAGTTAGCTAAGATGTATATTCGGGACATTGTGAGATTACATGGGGTTCCTATTTCTGTTGTATCTGATCGGGGTACTATCTTCACTTCCCGATTTTAGAGGGTATTTCACGAGGAGCTGGGTACTCGATTGGATCTTAGTACAGCTTTCCATCCCCAGACCGATGGCCAGTCCGAGCGGACCATTCAGGTGCTCGAGGACCTGTTGAGAGCGTGTGTTATTGATTTCGGTGGTTATTGGGATCAGCACTTGCCCTTGGTAGAGTTTTCGTATAATAACAGTTATCATTCAAGTATTGGCATGGCGCCTTGGTTGGTTTGATGGGTTCGAGGCTCGAACTTGGAGCACGGATCTATTGAGAGAGTCCCTTGATAGGGTGAGAGTTATTCAGGCCAAGCTTGTGGCAGCTGAGAGTCGGCAAAAGATGGATGCGGACCGAAAGGTCCGGGATTTGAAGTTTGCTATTGATGACCAGGTTCTATTGAAGGTTTCACCCATGAAGGGTGTTATGAGGTTTGGTAAGAGGGACAATTTGAGCCCCAGGTACATTGGTTCGTTTAAGATTGTGGATTGTATCAGTGATGTAGCTTATGAGTTAGCATTGCCGCCAGGCTTGGCGGGAGTTCATCCGGTCTTTCATGTTTCGATGCTGAAGAAATACCATGCCGATGGTACCTACATTATCCGTTGAGATTCTATATTGCTTGATGAGAATTTGACTTATGAGGAGGAGCCTACCGCGACCTTGGATAGGCAGGTTCAGAAGTTGAGGTCAAAGGAAATTGCTTCTGTGAAGGTGCAATGGAATCACCGCCCTATGGAAGAGGCTACTTGGAGACCGAGTCCGATATGTGTAGCCGATACCCCTAGTTGTTCGCTGATCAGGTATTTCCCTACTTTCCTTCTTTTCTTCGCTCGAGGACGAGCAACGGTTCAATTGGTATCTGATATAACGATCCGTTTGGTCATTATAGTATTTTGGGTGTTTTCGCCCGTTTTCGAGCATTGATTAGCTCACCTTTAACCCGAGGGGACCGTTGACATGCTTTCCAAGGTGTCTGGACCGGATTCGGGCAATAGGCTCAAAGTGAAAAATGGTTGACCCAAAGTTGACTCTTGGGCAAACTAACCTTTGTAGGAATTCTGTCGATCCCGAGAGGTTCGGATGGTCGTTTAGAACTTGTGTGTGTATTTGGTTCGATTCCCAATGCACTTGAACGCATTTCGGGACATGGGTTGGGAATTTAGGATTAAGACATCGGGGGTTGACTCAGTCAACGAGACTTCCGTTGGAAATTCCAAGGCCACGTGCACGTTCGTAGCGAGTTTTTATGTGAGACTATGTGTTTGGTATGTGAGCAGGTGGTCTCGGGAATTAGTCAAAAAATCGGATCGAAAGGTGAAACTTGGGTTAAGTTTCTGGTGTCTGGTGTCCGCTTTGGCAGCACTAGCACCGCAAGAATGGCACCCGTTGGAGTAAAGTAGCCACCGCCGCCGAAGCGGTGAAGAGGGTTTTGGCTCGATCGGCTAAGCGATCGAATGACCGCCGGAGTAGGATCTTTGAGGCGGTGCGAGTCACTCGAAGCGGGTTACGGGGAGTTTGGTATAGTTAATGAAGTGTTAAAAACCCTTAGACCCTCACTATATCCCATTTTGATATTTGAGCTTGAAGAAACTGCTCTTAAGGATATTTGGAAGAGAATCTTGGAGGTAAATCCTTCTTATTTCTTCACTCTCTTTTTAACCATAATCATGCTAGATTCACCCTTTTCCCCTTAATAAACCCCTGGTGATGGGAGTTAAAAGAGGGTTTTGCGATGAGAACATTGTCCCTAGGATTATTAATGATAAATTGGTGATGTTTATGCTAGATATTGACTAATCTAAGCTTATTAATCATATATCTTCCACTTTTAGCATTGAATTTTGTAATTGAAGACTTAGGGTTTATACCCAATTTGGGGGTTTTGCTTGAAATAAAAAAATAGACAAATCCTTGAGCTAAATCAACAATTAGTGGTTGGGTTATGATTACCTAGTACTCAATTTGGTATTTTACCCTCGAATTTCCCGTTTTGCCCTTGTGGGCCCGTTTTCCCCAATTTCTAGGGTTAGAATTGACCTAATTAAAATAGTAGAAATATTAGTATCATTCTTCATGATTTCTAATATAGAATTAAATTATGCTTAGACTACTTTGGTTCTGAGGTTCAGCGGAAGGGCAAGGCAAATGAGTGAGTTGTTGGTGTTGCGGTTCGACAATCCAGGTAGGTTATGGCTTACCTTTGGTGAGACTTTGTGTTATATCCCGCATTTTTAGAGCATGAGCGTGACACGTGCTTCCTCAAGAAAAATTGACAATCATGTTGTTGCTACATAATTTAAACTCACGTTGATAGTATTGTATCTCGTATTTTCGTACGTCGGATTATTTGCGATTTGAGGTGGGGCCACACATCGAGATTTTTTTGGGACATGTGACAAGTTATATGAAGCACATATGTGAAGTTAAACACAACTCGGGAAGGACTCTCGAGCCAAAGCAAAGTGGAAGTCCTCCAAAGAAATATTTTTAAATAACGTTTTCGGGTGATGCCACTTCGAGGGGAAAATACGTATTATAAGTTTGGAATTTGGTAACATATAAAGAGATATAAGTTGTAGATAATTGAATTAGCTTTCCAACCATAGGTCGTGGGTCCATAGATGACGTCGGGATAAGGAGTTATGGACGTTTTAAGGCAGAAGGGTCAGTGGGTTGGGCCCAATCCGGGCCCAACCGGTTAGGCCACTGACCCCACGGTTATTTAAGTAAAATTTCAGACTTTCCTCATTTTTCACACCAAAAACACCCAGAAATTTCTGGAGGAAAATAGAGAAGAGATCCTAGAGAGAAAAAAAAATCAATTTTTGACCAAAATCGAGCCCCGAATTCAAGCCCATGAAGAGAAAAGTGTCGTACGTCGCGTTGTCTTCAATTTGAGATAAAAATCAACCAAGGAGGAGAGTGATAACGTGGTGGCTGCCTACTTAAGGTAATATGAAGGCTCCTTTTCATTGTTAACAAGTTTATTTAAAGATTTAACGGATTAGAACGGAAGAAATAAATATATAAATTCGTTGTCGGTGTTGATGTGGTAGCCGTATGGGGGGCTGTTTTGGTGGGGTATGATGAGCTAATTTTATTTAGTATTTTGGTTGTTGTGTTGTGGATTCTATAATGTTAAATGAAGATTTAATGGTTTAAATTAGTGGAAATTGTTTGGGGATTATTGAAGAAGTTAAGGTGATGTTAGTATGATTTCTTATATTTGCATGAATGATATTGTTAATGTGTGGTTGTTATATTTCATGAGTATGGAAGAAAGAAAATGTGTTGTAATTGTTCTTATTGAATTTGGAAAAATTCGGGTAGCGTATGTGTTGGGTGGACCGTTGAAATGTTATGAATTGCTTGAAGTATGCTTGAATTTTGCTTGTAAGGTTTTGAGCAAGTATTCGAATGTGAGATCATTGGTATTGGCTTGATTACATGTGATTGAATTGAGTATAAACGAGATGCCGTTGAATTGTGTGACAAGAATAGTTAAGGTTAGAATATATTTTGTATTGATTATTGAAGTTGTAAGTATGATGGTTAGTATTATTTGTTAATAATGTGGCCGAGTTCCATTCTCGGGTTGTTGTTGTAAATATTGGCCAAGTTAGGATCTCGGGGTGGTGTATTTACGGGGAGATGCGCGAAATTTCGTGAATATAAGTGAATTTATTGAGAAGTTAAGATAAGTGAATGACAATGAATCTAATGGTTGTGTCAATTCTCTTGCATGTAAATTAGCGAGTTCGGGCTAGTAAGCGTAGCTAGTAAGGCGCGGCGCGGTATGTTAAGGCTCGTCCTTTTTCTTATGGCATGAATCATATGTAAGATTTTATAAACGCTCCCCTAACGT